>NC_043989.1:7715166-8015166 GCF_902150065.1 Myripristis murdjan
ATACAAATATTCAAATGAAAAATGACTTCATACTACAGGCTATAGTATTTGATTGGCAAGTGATCTTTAGGGAGTGCAAATTAAAAACAACACAGCAATTATCACGCTGCACCAAAGATATCACACGCACGTACACACATTCACACACACTCACACACTTATATATCAGGGCATTCACAAGCCTGCATAAAAATGACAAAACAAGTTGTGATATTAGTCACAGAACAGGCCTCACTTGAAACAAAATATAAAAACAAACAAACAAACAAATCATTGTCATCATTATCATCTGATTAAGGTTTTGAGCCATGGGGTTATGTAGGTAAAAGATGGCACCATCAAACTGCTGCTTCTCTCTGCTTATGCTATAGTGTAACTGCTCTATGATTTACTCATAGCAGTGAGATAGGGGGATTTTTCATTAGTTGTTTTCCACAAGGTAGCTGTGATAAAATTAGTCCAATTAGAGCTCCTCTTAGGCTGTGTTGCATACTAATGCATGGCCGTCCCTGAGGATCTCTTCCAACAGCTGCTCTGGAAACAGACTTGAGGCAGATCAGCCAGAGGTAATGCACTCAGTAAGGCCATTTGTTAATCTTTTACAGCCATCTTGATGTTTATAACCTTTGTGGGAGGGGAGAGGACGGGTGAAATTATTATTCTCTTGCCCTTCACTTAATTTCTGTGATTTCTGTTTTTTTCTGGCATATTATTATAAATACAGCTTTAAACACAATTCAGTTATTATGCCTATTATCGTGGACAGCTTAGTCAAGATAACAAGTGCAAAAAGACTAATCTTTTCCAAACTGGGATCAAGGAAGGATACAGGAGACTGGAGTTGCTAGGTTGGCATTTATCAGGAGATTGACGTGGTTTGCTGAAAAAGAGCCCAAAATTTCTTTTTACTTGCTTTTGAAATGTTCACACTATTATGAAATAAATAAAATTTATTTGTAGAAGTTCAGAATCCTCATCAAAGGTGGTTCCGCAATCAAAAGGAATCCACAATTCTTTGACGAAAATGCCAACTTAACTGTTGGTCAAATGAAGGAGGTGCAGCATTCAAGCTATTTTCTGTCTTAGTCAAACATCCACCAAGTCCACCGAGTCAGTCTTCTGGTATCACAAAGACAGACTGAGTTCTCAGCATTCTTGCTTTGGGAGAGAGTTTGCACATATCAGCTGAACCATCCAAGATCAGAGCATAGTTGCATGAATGTGTATTCTGTTTTTTGGGGGTGGTTTTCCCCTTTGAGTCTCTATGAGTATGGCTTGTGAATACCCAATGTCAGGGAAAATGCTTTTATCTCCTCTTCAAAATGTCAACCTCAAAGCAATTGGGGGTACACAACCATTCAGTCTCAGTAATATTGAACATCATTGAGAGACAAAGATAGAATGACAGAGAAAGAGAGAAAGAGAGAGAGAGAGAGAGAGAGAGTGCTAGAGAAAGAGAGAAATGAGAGACCTGGTGAACGGAGACAGAGCGAGGGAGCATGTGTTTGAGGAAGACAGCGATAGAGCATGATAGAGGATGGAGTAAGGGGGTTGGCTAAGCAACCTTGGCGTAATTTGTCTTCATGCAGCCGGCCCAATGCAACGTCCTGCAGGCCCAGGCTATTTTCCCTGACAAGCTCGTTTCTTCCAGTGCAATAGGTGATTTACCTCTTGCCGTGGCACTGACCAACATCCCATTCTGGGCACAGAGCAGAGTAAATCAAAAGTCTGGACTTCACCGTTAATCACTAATTACAGGCTGGACGGTGAAGGTTGATCCCTCCCAGGGGGCTGAGCCCCACAGGCCTCAAATCAGACCAAAAAGAGGAGCCAAGGCCACTTCGTTCTCTGATAAATCTCCCACAGAGGAGGTGCTGGACTCAGTGTTGAGTCGGCTCCAACAACCCAGTTTCCCATCTCAGGAGATTCTCATTCAGGTCGCATACTGGCGCTGCCTCCCTTCTCTCCTCCCTCCGATAGCTAAAGCCATGATGGAGCCTGCCTGTCTGCCCACACTCTTCTTTAAACTCTCCCTATAACTTCACACATTTTCTATCCCCCAAGGGATTGCCAGCAAATCGAGTTTGTTGCTCGTCGCGTATTCCAAAAGCATTAAGATACAAGGGGGCTGTAATTGAATGGTTAGGGAGGACATTATTGAAGGAGATTTTTGTCAGCAAACCCCCACCCACACCTCAGCACCTCAAAGAGAGCCAAGTGGTTGCATGGGGTGTTGATCTGGTGGCTGTGATGTTATCAGTGTCAGGGCAGGAGGAGGAGGATCATGGATTTTCCATGCGTGGCTGATGGAAGACACTTTCCTTAATTTTTCATTTTCTGCATCAGGGGCATTTCAGAATATTTTATATTCCTTACTTCACTTTTATGCTCTCTTATTGTTATACCTTTTTTTCCTGAAGGTTTGTCATCATTTCTATTCTGTGTTCCCTTTCAGGGTTGATTATAATTCGTAAACTCATACTTACACTGCCTCTCCTGGAGGTGTGGTAAGGAGCAATCCAACAGTACCATGCTGGGAATTTCCCTCAAAGACTACATCAAAGTTTATACACTACTACCAACCTGGGTCCTCAACGAGGTACACACCAACAAAGACAGACACCTCATACACTGATAACTTTTGATAAAATGGATAGTAGCCAGGAAAGAGATGAGGAAAAATGGGATTAAGTAAAAGATTAAGATAAAACAAGTTATGATGGGAGTATGAAGTAGAGAAAAAAAATACTCTATTTCCAAATCTCCAATCACAATTTCCTTTAATAAATTTAGTAGCTGCTTCAGGTCTCAAATACAATTACTGATACTAATTAAAAAAAACACTATTGTGCTTGAGGCTGCCAAAAAGACGGGTAGACTACTTAAAAAAGTGTCCAGATGTGCAAATCCTCACCACACACACAGAGTCACAGCAAGCCTAGTCTCAAAAGGGGCCCAGTGCTCTTAGGCAAGGCACACAGTGAGGGGACCTCACCAAAGTGGCTAACCCCACCTGGCAGCACTCAGCTCCCCTACAAAATATTAATACACAATAACCATCAAGCAGAAATACGGTGTAAAAGAGGGTATACCAGTGGTGCAGATAATACCTCACAATGAGACGGAAATCTACTCTCAAGCTCAGAGTTTTATAATTAAGCCCCACTTAAGCTTCCATGGCTAGGAGGCTGAAACCCAGCAGCACTGGAGAAACACTACAAACAGGTTAAGTATCTAACAATATTTACAGTGAGGCAAAACAGCAACAGTTACGGAAGACAAACCTAATGAACAGGTTGTCCTGGAACACTACAATAACCAAAAGAGGAGAGTTTACCTCAGCTGCTACAAAGCATCTTCCACCGTCTGGGGCTATATGACCAACCTGTTACCTCAGATGAACTAAATTCAGCCTACCCATGCCAGTCTGCACCCAACTGGAGGTCCACACATTTAGAGTACACAGGGGGGAGCTGCCCATAGAAAAGAAAACATATTAGTGTCTTAACAGAAAAGTAAAGAGCCATCAAACACAAAAAAAAACAACCCCAAACAAGCCCCAGGAAAGCAAGGAAGAGTGTGAACTCAATGCAGCCTTGTGCTGATTTTCCATTGGCACTTCTGCCTGTGCCGAGTAGAGCAGTGCCATGCTGATTTGCATTTCCATTTCCAGCTTAAGTGTGCCGACTTGTGCTGAGCCATGCCCGAGACAGACCATCTCCAGAGTCGAGCCAAAAAAGTGCTGGTCATGAGCCAAAACAGGCTGCAGCGACATCAGAGGGCTTTGACATCATTCAGTGGTCAGAGAGACACTGAACAGCTCTGAAACAGAAATGGGAAATCCTTATAGCCACACTGAAAGTTGTACCATAGTTGATAACCATGTAATTTTTTTTTTTTTTCAGCAAATCTCGCAGTTACACTAATATTGTTTATGTGAAGCAGCCATTTCGAGTCGGTCTTGTTGATTTTGATTTTTAATATAAAACACCTTTGTGGGATGCATGTAGAGAAGGGAGGAAACAATTGTCAACACACCCACACATGAGTGGCGGGGTTGCGCTTTTAGTTAACAAAACACCGTAGATCGGGTAGCCCTGTTATAAGAATCAAATGAAGTAGAGCCAGGCCAGCACACATATATGGAAAGATGGCCCAGGAGTCAATGTTGCACTGGCTGCGAAAGTGTCCTATTTTATCCTCTGAAATGATTGAAAAATATTAGAAGATTGGTTTGGGGGAGGAGCTACTACCTCACCACACCGACCTAAGGAAGTGCATTGAGAGACAGCTCCTACTGAGGTGTGTTCATAAACCCACAGAGGACAACAGTCCCTGCTACATGTAGATAAGGGAGCAGTAGCTGCTTTACCGTCTGAGTCAGTTTATGTTGCAGCTTTAATGTTACTTGAAATCATAAAATATATATTTTTTTACATGATATCTGTGGTTCGTAGCAGTGAACACAGCACTTGGACTGATATCATTAGGACACAGTCAGATATAAACGAGAACTAAACCTCCAATTCAAATCCTCCCCAGAAAGATTTCCGTGTTTGTGGCACCAAATGGAAGCAACAGGTGAAGCTATGATCGTTTTTCAACTTCAGTAGATAGAAATCTTGTTTTGTGTTGCCAGTAAACTGCACACTGCACGCATATGTTTACCAGCCCAGTCGGTGTGTGATGCTTTATACCAAAGGATCCCGAAGGAACGAGACAAGCAAAAGATAACTTTGCTGAGTCCGGCATGCTCTGGACTCCCTGTTGTTTAGGAGACCATTTGGATATCAGCTTTTGTTTCGAATCATCACTGACACCAGAATTTCATTTCGGGCAAATCTATGGCGCCTCAATTAGGATGATTGGGATGCTCTTCTCTATTTCAACCCCACTGTGAGATTTTAAGCTGTTAAGACGTTTGTATTTTTACATAAAAGTCTTGCCTACTTCCAAATTATGAAAATGAGCCTCATGTCCTTGTTGTTTTTGAGATCTGCTTCATTATCACTAAACTTTGCGAGCGCAAGACAATTGTGTATCTGTAAGCACTGACACAACCATTTTATGGAGAGAAATTCTTTTGAACATGGCTAAGCTCCACTTGAAGACAACAAGGAAGACGCATTGTTGCCTCATTAGTTAAAATGAAGTTTTAATGAGGCCCTGTAGAAATAGGAAGCTGCTATTCTCCAACATTTTACACTGTAATTCAATTAAATCTTTCTCTCCTCAAACTTTTGCATGTCTTCTCACCCACTCTGACTGCCATTGTGGTGTCTTTGTCACTTACAAACAGCACCTACGTGATCAAAACCGTCCCATTCAGTGTATTTTGTCATATTGTCATGTCCATGGGGCAAATGTTTCAATTGCAGGGAAATTGGTTATTGTGTTTCACGTACCATTTAAGCCCTCTCAGTTCCCTTCTTTCTCTCAAGATCAGTTGGAGTGACAGGTTATGATCATGACAAGGAAATTCCCTCTGTGCAAGCCGCCACAAGACGTTTTATCATCTGCCAATGAAACAGACTGGCTAATGAATTAGCAGATGTTGGCATTTTAGGAAGTGAAAGTCTGAACAGCTCACTGTCTTGTTGTTTGTGTGAGTGTGTGTGTGTCTGTGTGCGTGTGTGTTTGGGGCATGTACATCACATAGCATTTTGAATAGGAGTGTCACAAAGGGCAATAGATCAAAAGAGCACATATATGTGTTGCACCGCATGAGGAAGAGTCTCCTCAGTAAAAGTCCAGATTTGACACACCAAGAAAAGAGCAAATTAAAATTGTCATATACAGTAAAATCATCTACATTGAAGAGTTGTTCTCCACTCAGTCTCAAAGGAAAAGGGTGTCGTTAATCCTTTAATTTTGATGTAATCCTCGCAATGATTTGGCTGGGTTTAGGCAGGGTTTCAAAAGACCAAACGGGAGATTAGAAATCTTTACTCTAAGGTTCCCGCGGAAGAAAACGCTTTAAATATGGGTTATCTCAAAGCTCCAGGTCTGACTGGCTCGGATCTACCGGGTTAGCCAAGTTCACATTTCAAAGACACAACAAGTGGAGCAAACACAGTGAATGAATGAGAAGGTTAAAAAAGCATTGAGAAGCCATTGGTAAGAGGGCCACCGGAGTCATGCTGTAATTGAATGGGCTCTCATCCTTATTCTCTGGGCTGTGGCAAGTGAACACTGTCTGCCGGACCTGCTCTTTCATTAGGTTTTGTATTTCATGCCCTCAGGAGCAGAACAAATTGAGTCCCTGTTTCCTTTTGCTCCGTTGCTCATTACCCAAGAGGAAGATTAAAAAGCGTTCTCACACAGCGTCCGTTACATAACAACACCAAAAGATGGTTCAGTGTACATTGTGCTCATTGTCTCGCTGAAGCACTGGACACACAATAGGCGTTAACTAACCATGCCCATGCTGACCACTCACAAACACACTGTGCATTTTTCTTCTCTTGGCAAAATGTGGCTTCATTCTGCAGTAAAAAAATTATCGGTAGAGGGCGCAGTCGCATCCCGTAGGTTCCAGGAACACCCTTTGAAAACGCTGTCCCACATTTTGCAGTGCATTTAGGCTCTGGCTGAACAGAATACTGAATTGAGTAGAGCGCCGATTCTGGTCTGAGGCTGTGAGTCCGTGGGGAGTCACCCCCTGACAGCCCAGGCGTCTTTTCCTCGTTACTTTCAACCGAAAGGATGCGCTGTTGGGCATTCAAAACAATGCTGAGAGCTGAGCATGTTTTTTTTTTTTTTGGCTCTCAGAGCACTCAACGGTTGTTAAAAATATTCCAACTTCTAGCCAAAGAGCCGCATGCTTCAAATGGGTTTTCAACAGTCAACAGGCCAACAGCAGAGCCGGTGCTTCCGAAATGTGTCTGTTTGGTGCTGCTAGCTAGAAAGGCTGAAAAGAGAGGTACAGTGCAGTATGCAGTGATGGACACGAGTTCTCACACAGACCAAGTGCAAAGCCCAGAGTTTCTGTTATAGTATTGTTATATATATTATCCAAAATATTTACTTCACCATGCTTTTAAGTCCCTCCAATTAGTTTGCAAATTGCACTAAATCTGCTGACTCAGTGCGTCTTTAGCTGAAAAAATAAACCACATCTGCCTCGGCACCACAACAACAGCTAATTGAGACGCCCTTGTATTTAGAGTCCTTGTTTTCAGGCTTCATTAAAACAAAAATGTGGGCAAACAGTTACTCTGACGCGGAGCATAAACTCGCAGGGTTTGTTCCACGCAATGACAAGCAGTCAGAAGAAAGAGAAACGCATCGGAGTTTGAAACATGGGTGGACTGCATCCTGCTGTCCAAGTCAACTCGCTCACATTAAAAGTTTCCTAAAGAACTCAAGGTGTAGCCACTCACACACTAGTTCAACTTAAATTGAGTAAAGTCTTCCTCAGCTGGTCTGATATTCAATTCTTTTCTTTTTTGTTTTTTTCATTTCCTCAACAGAAGTGTACCTGCTCACTCTTCCAGATGACCAGAAAGTGAGTGTTACCACAGTAACAGTTGGCCAGAGTGCCGTGTTGACTTGTGCCATCACAGGGGAGCAGAGGCCTCCTATACTGTGGAAGCGCAACCATCAGCTCCTCAACTCCTTGAACCTGGAGGACATCAATGTAAGTAGAGCAGAACCGGCCAAGCTATCCATCTCTGTCTTTGTTTCGTCTCTCCCTTTTCCTCTCACACATTTGATGAACAGATGGATGCAGACAGAGAGATGGACAGACCGACCGGCCGATAGATAGATGGATAAATAGCTGAGGGAAATCAGGGTGCATACTTTCTGAAACTCTGCAGTGAGATCCCTCTAACACATTGCAGCGCACGCATGTAATTGTTCGTTATTTCTGAGCTTTTGCCTTTCGGTAAATGCTTTGAATTTCAGAAAATGTCATCCCGTATTACCTCTGTAACTTCAAAGTCACGGTGCCTATTGGAAATAATGGAATGATAACATAATGGGGGGAAAAAGTATTGCTAACTTTTTTTTTTTTTTGGCAAGGCCTCAGATTGTCAGCGTTTTTCATTTAACTGTTGGCTCTGGCTTTGTATTGTAAGGCTGACAGTAATCCAGGGTGTCAGCTTATGTTTCAGTGTCTGTGTTTAGAGACTGCTGGGAGGGACAGGGATCTCAGACAAAGAAGCAAGATGAAGGGGGATACCAAAGGGGTTCAGCTCTAGAGGAGGGACCTACTTTTACAACTCAGTGAAACAATGTGTGTGTGTGTGTGTGTGTGTGTGTGCGCGCGTGCATGCATGTGTGTGTGTGTTTATCTACATGTGTGCACGTGTATGTGACTCTGTCGATGTCTCAGACAGCCCTATGTGTCGCTTTCATCCACATCAAAGGCGCAGGGATACTTAGGGTGGCAAGGTGCAGAGAAGGCAGATCTCCCTCTCTGTGTCAGGGCTGACCAAGATGAGTGTGAGACCGCTGTGCATAATTAAGTCAACACTGTCGCAGTAGATAAAGGGAGATCCAGCGAAGCCACTAATGTAACATTAAATGTTGATGACCCTTAAAATGAGTAAGAGGCGCCCAGCTGTCGCCAGTCATCCTTGGCACCATCAACTGGTGCTAAACTGGTGCCCTGTTTCTGAGCGTTGGTGATGTGTGATTTCCCACAAAGAGCAGAGCTAAGCCATAAGGCGCTCTCTATGTCATGCATTTCACAGTAAAATCCTTGCCATTGTTTCCTTTTTGCTGTGATTTTGTATAATAAGTAATTCATGGACAAACAGCCAGCAAGTGCTGAGAGGAACAAAAAAATCGATTCAAATTATTTCTTGAACAAGTTCCGGATAACTTTATAGGATGAAAAAAGAGGAACCAGGTCTTGTAAGGTCAGCACAGGCTTTGATCTACCTTTCATATTTTTTCCAAGGCCTGTGTTACCTGTATTTTTTCAGTTTCAATATCAGCAGTGTTCTTTTCATCTTCTGATATTGCCTGAAGACATGGAGTGGAGTTGAGTGTCCTGACCAGAGGTGGTCTTTGTCTTCGCTTCAGACACTATCGCCAATTTCCCCACTGACTAATACCAAAGCTGGCACTGTTGTATTTTACATTCAAATGCCAACTCAGAAATGAAAGTTGCTTCTGCAAAATGCTATTCAGTACTTTCCATTTTAGCACAAAAACAGAGAAAATGCCTGAATCCATCAGTAGTTTGTACGATCCTATCAAAAGTACCAAGGTCTTAAATTTGCCTATTATGCTGCAAAAATGACACAGGTTTTCATTTGTGTTAAAACCTTTTTTTTTTTTTTTTTTTTTGGTGAAAGTTGTGCATAATAGGTTTTTCATTTTGGAATTACTGTGTAAAAGTAATGCTCATTTTCCTTTCTTGATTTTTTTTTTCTTTCATCAAGAAAGCAGAAATGATTTGAAAGAGCAGGGGTGTAGGGAGAGAAAGGACGGCAGGTCATGTTGAGAATCGATTCCAGCTCGCCCTATGTGTGGTTACCAACAATTAAATCTGTGGATTAAGCATCAGAATTCAACAGATGCAACAGAATTTCAATTTATTTCAATTTATTTATTTATATAGCCCAGAATCACAAATTACAGGAACACAACATCCTCTGTCCTTAGACCCTCACATCGGATGAGGAACAACTCCCTAAAAAAAACCCTTTAACAGGGAGAAAATGGGAGAATGGAAAGCAGGACATATTTTACTGTTTGCATTTAAATTAACTATATGGTAAGTGCATGCAATAATGTTGCGTCAAATTACACTTCTCTATGGTAGTGTATATATAGTGCATGCTCTTGTAGCTGCATGAAGTGAAACTGTTGGCTAAAACGCTACAGGGAGCAATCTGTCTCCTCAGACTGACAACTCACTGTACTTTGACCCTGAGGTCTGTGACTGTCAGGTTTGATTTTCTGTTGCTGCCTAACAAAGCTTGAGTTTGCAACCTTTTGAAGTGCACAGTTTACCTCCAAAGCCACCGCTCACTAACACTGAGCCCCGCCAGCAAGTGCATCATCATGAGAGGTAAATAGTGTCTTGTGGCTCATCAGAAAATAGCGTGCGGACCAAGGAGGACCAGGAGAAAACTACCAATGGAGCTCCAGCGGCACACCAACGCCGGCTTAATCCAGATTTATTTTTGGCTCTTGGACTTCCAGTCAATCACTGTTGTTCCTTCCAAGGAGGAGAATGGATTTTGTCTGCACCTGGCATCCACAGACCCGCTCTAAATTGCCTTGCAGACAATTTCGGCATAATTGCTGGCTGTTAATATTTGCGAGCATCCACTGCCAGCCCTAATTAGAGTCGTATCCCTGCAAGTACGCATGGGAGGTTTATGCAGCCTAATCTTACAGGCCCTCCCAGTTTAGAATGTGGTTATTTTGGAATTTTTTTGTCGACATTCAGACTCACTGAATCGCGCATTAATCCCAGTGGTGCGCTTATATCCTGGAGTTCAATAGAGCCCCTCTAAATTTTGACAAAGCAGCTTACTGTAATTCCATGAAGTTGACAGTTGCTGGCTATTGCATCATCATCCAGGGCTGTCGGCATTTCAATCCTTCCAGAGCGGCCGAGCCAAAGACAGAGTCGTGTGTTGTGTTTGTGCATGCGTGTGTGTGTCTGTGTGTGTATCTGTACTGTAATGTGTGTCTGTGTATGGGGGTGGGTCTCTAGGGTTCCTGAAAAAGTTTGAAAAATGGATTTGATCATTTCCAGTTCTTGAAAAGTTTGTGAATTTCACAACAAAGTGTGCAAAAGCACTACCGACAAGAAAATGTTTGCTGCACACTCAGAGCAACTTAACAGGTGTCATTTATGCAAGCAAAAGCATACAGCAATACGTTATGTGGGGAGAGAGTGTAATGTTTGTCATAATCAGAGTGAGTAGAGTGGTACAGTACTTCATAGCCAAACAAGTCAAATTGCCTCATCACTATCAACATACTTCATATTGAACGGCAAACTCTTCAAACCCAATCAAGAGACCAAAAAAACACAGAATTTTAAAGTGGAAAATATATTGTAAGGCAGAGACTGGGGAGTCATCAGGAATGGAAATAATCCAGGAAGCAATAAAATCTAAGTACCCCCTTCCTTACAATGTGGATATGTGTTTTTTTTTTTTTTTTTTTTAAAAACTCCTATAGTGTTCAGTGTTCTGTATTTATCTCTGCATGCTGAGGACGTGTATAACTTTGAATGCATGTGATTATACATAATGTCTACATTCAGCTTTGATCAAATGGCACCCCTGTAGTGATGCAATTAGCATTCTTTCTGTGTTGTGTCAAGTGGAGAAATAAATTGGGCTGTGCAGTGTTACATGGCAGATAACATGCCTTATTGAACTGCACTACTGTTATACCAGTGCACTGCATCTGATATGTCTATCCCTTTTGCTTTTTAAGGCAGGCATCAGTTTATTTAGAAAGCTGCAGACAACAGGGGGTGGGTTAAAATTGATATATTATTAGTTATTAGAGAGATGCATCCCATCACAGATTTTTGTGTTTTTTTGTTTTGTTTTGTTTTTTGTGTTTTTTCTTGAATTTGGTTCAAGCTCTGATTTTCCCTATCTAAATAACTGATCAGACCTATACTCATGTACACTGCAGCTTCAATATCCCAATACTACACCTGCAATTAGACAACATCATAATCAATGATTTGTGATCTTACCATAACGATCAGTTGTATGTAATAGCCTTAATGCAGCCTGTCTGCTTTCTAATCCATGTATCGCTCGGCTCCTTAATCCCATGCTTGAACTAACCCTCTGAATGTTTCACCTCTGCCCTTTTTTCCCCAACAGATCCCGTCCCAGGTAGGTTTATTCTTCTGGAAGAGCGTGACATCGCTTCACTATGTTGTGTACCATTCACAGAAAGCCCACAAAGCTAGTGAGCTCCTGCAAGGTGCGACAGATGCATGATGCTGTCATCCCACAAACAAACAAGCGAAAAGACAGAAAAACATACCACTGAGGTGATAGTGAACCATGAATCATACAAAATTTGCTGTCAACACAAATAATGAGAAGATCACATCCCCGCCGACCCCTGCCTCCTCAAACCGCAACCCTCAGCTTGTTTCTAGCGGCATCTCCTCCACGTCCTTTTGTGTTTGGAAAACGCATTTTTCTCACGTTTTCAGCAAAATGCACATGATTTTCATTTTTTAGACACCACAGTCGCTTAATAGAACTTAACGAACCCAGGCAGGAACATCTGTCCTCAAGGTCCAATTCCTGAAAGCCACACCCTCACCTGGCATCCAAGGTGAGCTGTCCGATGAGGTAGTTGCTCAGTGTCCTTTCCGGGGTCACCTTGCTGTGACAGTTTTATTAATTATCGCTCTTTGAGGGCCACGGCCTATCTGTATATTCACCTCTGCCTGCCCTTGTCTGTTCCTCTGAGCAGCCGTAGCCTGACTTGATATCTGCAGGGAGCAGGGTGCTGGGTGCTGGGTGATGCTGATAACTGAGGTGAGGGTGGTGAGGTGGGGAGAAGAGGTGAAGGAATCATGTCGACAGCCTGAACTGTGGCTCGTTCCACCCCTCTGAGTTTCATTTCTCCCCCCATTCATTTTTCATTTAAAAAGGTGACACAATATGCTCTCAGCCCAAGGGGCCAAAATGCACCATCGATTTCCCTTCATATTGTGAAGCTCTGATGCTTCACTCAGCCTGAGCTGCTACCGAGCTCGTAGGCTAGATCGGAGCACACCGGCACGAACTGATAAACACACTGAATGCCTGTAAACATGATGGCTGACTCTTCCTGCTCGTCTAAATGGATGTGAGGGGAACATGAGCGCCAAGATGTAAACAGGTAGCGAAGATGTGGTTGGAATGTTAAAAGCTGTCTAATTTAAAAAAAAAAAAAAAAAAAAAAAAAGTTTTGCCATTTTTCTCTTTATGAGTGCTCCCAGAAGGGGCTGATACTTAGGGCTGAGATGTTCCTTGAAATAAAGTAATGTTGTTCAGCACCAAAAAATTACATTTATGAGGAGCATGGGTGCAGACTCATGGGCATTCTTAGGAGCAAAAGTTCACAGTGCTAAAATACATCTAGATTATTTTTTCTAATGCATGGAAGCAATCAGGAATGAACACGTTTTGGCACTTGGCCTTTGTCAAGTACGTGGGCGCTGAAGAAAACCCTAATGAAGGCCGAGCACCAGGGCACGTTCATTTCTGAATGCCACCGTGCATTAGAAAGTGCTGAAACCTGGCGTCATGAGCCCAGACACTTCTTTTGTTTCTAAGTACTCCCTGAAGAACTATAGCATAATCACTTGAGAGAGCGAAAGTGGGGATCCACTGCAAATGATGCCCATCTTTAACAAATCATGTAGTCTGGTATTAAGTTGCAAAAGCTTGTTTTCTTTAGAGCTAGAGTGGGAAAAACATGATAAGATGATTTTATTTATTTCTATTGCAAGTTTCATCTGCGCTGAAACTTTTCTTGAATCATAAAACATGCAAGATCATTCCACTTGTATCAAAGTAATGCCAAGAGTCAAAACTGTTGAAAGAAACTATTTACATTGGAACCAGTGAAATTATCTCAGTCAATGTCAATATTTTTTCACCTGTTTGAGAAAATTAATATTTTATGACTGTATAATATAAAAAAGATAACATGACTTTTTAAGACGGCCCCTTTTCCAGTGTGGTCTTAACAAGGTGACAGATATTTGCTTTATGCCAGATGGATTCATCATACCAACACACCAACAATGGGCTCATTAGCTTTGGGGGCTCCTCTCAGTGCTAGACCTGAATAATTTATTATTCTGTTTGCTTTCTTTTCTTGTCCAGCACCGTTTTTTTGTGTGTTTTCACCAGCTTAATAATTATAACACAGCATGAATTAATTATCTCTCAGTTGGCTCTTCACAAAGTCACGTCACGGATGGGTTTTGGTTTAATTACAATTTTTGTTTTGCTTTAAATAGACCTCATGAGAATTGGAGTGAAACAGGTTTTGTGCATTTGTGTGGCGTGCATGTTAACAAAAGGGTAACAGCTTTCATTTTGGCCTTTTCAGGGATGATGATTCAACATGACATTTGCAATGATTATTCTGAGAGGTGGCAGTATTCAATCTGACTGACCCTTTGTATTCCGCAACAGATCCTTGTTTTGTTTTGTTTTTGTTTTTGTTTGTTTGTTTTTTTTAAGTCGCTCACATTGTCTATTTTCTACTCTGATCAACTGTAGTCGTTTCTGTCAGATCACATTGCTCTTACTAGCATTTCCCCAAAAAAGCATTAGAGACTATTTTTCTTAACTGTGATTGCAACAATAATTTCCCTCAATTTGTCTTTGTGGCACCACACGGCTTCAGCCTTTGACTGAGATCGATGGACATTTGCTGCACAGTGTGCCTTTTTTTTTTTTTTTTTTTTTAACCATTGCTGTATTTTTCATTTCCTATGCTGCTATGGAACATGCTTATCTTCTCATCTGCACACCGCGGGCCTGTTGCATTCCCATTTAAACAGCTCATTTCCAATCCCAAACGCCTTCACATCATCGCTGCAGCACTCCTGATCAAAGTGTTCCAGTGCTGCTTCTCCAAGTCATTCAGACAATATTCTCCCTCTCTCTCTCTCTCTCTCCCTCCCTCTCTCTCTCTCTCTCTTTCTCTCTGGTAGGATTTTGGGGATGACGGCTCTTTGTACATCACCAAGGTGACCACAAACCACATGGGCAACTATACCTGTCATGCTGATGGCTATGAGCAACTCTCACAGACACACACTCTCCTAGTGAACGGTAAGATTCCTGCCAACATGCATGCACACACACACACACACACACACACACACACACACACATACACAGATTACCACACACATAAGAGACCACAGTGGTGATGTGGGGATGGTTATTTCTGTTGGCATGATGTCACCATCAACCCGCATTTTGGTTTTCAGCCACTTTGGCAGGTAACCATCATCACCTACAGTCTGTTTCCATTCTAATAATCATCTTCGGTGGGTAAAATGCAGGAAATGGCTGTCCTATTTTGAAATCCATCAGTGACTGTGGCTGGCAGATGAGAAAGTTGAGGTTGTGCCCTGCCGGAAACCTTGAAAGGACACACAGATCTCCTTTATTTATGAAGGTTTACTGAGTGTTCTTGAGTGGGAAAAGCAATCAATAGTCATCTTCCGTTGCTCAAAAGAATTTGTTCTAATAGCCCTCAGATACGAGAGAACTTTTTGCACAGGGCTTTTTTTTCTCCTCAGTGTCAGAAATGTGCACATCGGCCTGTATTTATTTATTTAAACATTTATTTAACCAGGTAAACATCTCACCATTTGCAAGGGAAACCTTGGCAAGAGGATCACATAAAGCATGAATACATCAACAAAGTTACATACAGGAACAACCTCTAAAAAAAAAAAAAAAAAAAAAAAAAACATTCACTTCAAGATACACCTAATTCGAAACCTTGTATTGACACTAGAATAAATAAGTTAAACTCGCACACAAAGACAATGTCAAGTTAAATTATATGTAATGTTAAATTCCACGTTTTAAAATTGAAACAAATTGACCTCAGGATATAAAAACTGTTAGTTTCTAGTCTCACAATGAGACACAATTTAGAAAGCTTCTCACTGGCAAATCCTACTGATATTAACATTTCATTAACTTCGACAGGTTGATTTGTCATCTGGCATTTGTCTTAAATCATTATTTTCAAGCTTACAGCAATGGTGTGTTTTTTCTGTTTGGTCACAATCTGCCGGTCTGATTACTGGCTGTTCCCCTGGCTATGGTTTACAGAGACGCATCTCATTACACCAGTAGGAGCTGCTTTTGGTCCTAATTGTTGCTGAAACTTTCAGATGACCTTTTATTAAAGACTATAAATTTCAAGCCCTGCTGTCACCCTACCAAGGCCACAGAGTTTTTGTAAAAAAAAAAAAATAAATAAATAAAAAATAAAAAATAAAAAAAAACAGGAAACAACTGAAGGACTCTGCTGTGCATTAATTATGCTGTGCATCGCCCTGTGGTCACATGAGGATGACAAGATCTCCCGAACCTTCAGCTGAATCCAGAGGAGCGCAGTGCAAATTAGACTAGAAATACTTTCTTTTTTTTTTTTTTTTTTTTTTTTTTTTTTTTTTAGGAGGCAGCTCTTTGACATCCCTGTGAAGCTGGCAGAGAGCAGTCAGGTTTCCGTACTGTAAGCTATGCACAGTGTATGGGAGATCATTAATGGCTTAGTGCTTTGATCCCCACTGTAGCCACTTGAGTCAGGCAAAGGAACTGCTCAAAGTCAAAATGACTCATCAAAATGTCCTGCGCCTAAAGCCCTTTTTTTTTTTTTTTTTTTTTTTTTTTTTTTTTTAAATTTAAACGCACATACACATTGTAAGTGCATTTTAGCATGCAGACTTCCTACCTTGCACCACATGCCCCAGCTTCTTGAACACTATGTTTTCATATTCATTGTATTCTGTTTGCTATCTTTAATGTGTTCCTTTTGTTGTGATTTTTTTTTTTTAATTTTTATCTTCAATATGTTCCGTTTGCTCTTTATTTTTTTTAATCGGTATTCTTTTCTTTGCTGCTGCAATGACGCGATTTTCCAATTTCCCAGGAATTGATAAAGTTGCATCTAATTTAAACTGTGGCTGGAAAGTTTGTCCATTCTTGCTGGCATTTTAACAGGAAACAAGTTGTTGTTTGGAGTAAATTAATGGAAGGGTTTTAAATGAATTGTCAAATCTGTCATCCGTTTTTAGTGCTGAAGAAAGTTGCTTTTCCTCATTCAGTTTTTTTTTTTCTTGATTATTGCTTGTGATCCTTTTGCAGAAATGTTCACAGCAAGCCAAGAAAAAAATATGCCATCATGCCACCAAACAGATCCAATATCCCAGATTGTCATAACTACCACCCATTATGAAAAATTAAAGTTGTTTGAGTCATATACAATAACTTGAGAGCTCATTCTTTTAGTAATTTTCTGAACAGAATAAAAAATGATCTCCATGTTACAGCAAAGAGAAAAAATTTGAACTACAGTCTTTATACAATAATTTTTTAAGATTGCATCGGCAAAGTAAGGACCAAATAAAAGTATTGTGATTATTTTTCATGAAAACAAAACTCTGGAGCTTTCTTTGAAAAGTTCCCATTTATGTTTGAGGAGCACTTTGTATTTTTTTTTTTTTTTCTGGAAACCAAAGCCTGGGGATAAATCTAAAACATAAAACCATAATAGTGAAGGTTAAATGAAAAATGACTATACCTGTGGGGCTGAATGAAACTCATTTATAAAACGATCACTAACCATCTGAGTCCTTCTCCATCTCCCCCCCTCTATAAATATCCACAATCAAGTCATTCATTGTTGTATAAAATGTTGTATAAATGTCCACACAGAGGTGTATGGAGGAGGTTGAATTTATAACATTAGCTACCATCGAAAAAAAAAAAAAAAAAAATCACCAGTTGCTAGGGCAAATTTTTACTTTCATGTTTTAATTTTTGACTGTATTCATCAGTCGTGTCCTGTCCTTTTGGTTGGTGAGATCCCCTATTGTGGCCCCCTTGCTGGTTTTTTTTTTTTTTTTTTATGTCAGGTTGTCCTGTATGAAAACTCCTCTGATAATCCAATACTGAAACCTGAAAAGCTAGAAGAGGATGACTGCTGGCTATCACTGGAAACGATTTGCCACCAATACAGGATCGAATGCTCATAATGAGTAGCAGATGTAAAATGATGGCCTTTTTTGTCGTGTTTCTTTGTTAAATTTATCACAGTGCCCATCTACTGTAAGAAAAATTAGCTCCCATTGTGAGACTCTAACACTCTGAAACCCTCTGATTCCCTCAAATCAGTACTGATACCAAAACAGCCCATAATTACTACACAGAATACACTATTCTCCAATGCAATGTCCCTCATAGAAAAAAAAAAAAAAAAAAAAAAAAAAAACACAAGTGGTGTGATGATATTTTCCTGCATTTCATAATCATTTTGTACAATGTTGGATTACCTTTTCTGCACTCTCTATCCTGTTGGGCACCACATCATCTCCAATGTAAATTGCTTTAATTTTGATTTTTCTATTTGGACTCCCAGCAGTAAACAATAAAACAAGGGGAAAAAAACACTAAAAGCCAGCAAATGAGTACAACCCACACATACAGTGCAAAATGACACCTCTTTCAAGGTAGGAAATTAAAAGACTTTAGAGCATACAAACAAGGCGTAGCGGTATTCCCTGGAGCTCCATTATGCTTGCTAATTTCTGTCCCAGATCTTTTTCAGAAGAGCAGCTCCACCATTTTCATTTGTTTTTACCCTTGAACATTTTCAGTGCTTTTTGGTAGTTTATGTACAGGGTAATGCATTGGAGCCCCGGACTAAACTGTTGTCTGACTTGGCTTAGTCACATTTCTCCCTGGGAGGGCTACAGCTAGCTGGGAGACCAGCTAAGGTGAGAGACTAATCACAGCTGTGAGAGAAAGCTTTCGTCATGGTGTGTGTGTGTGTGTGTGTGTGTGTGTGTGTGTGTGTGTGTGTGTGTGTGTGTGTGTGTGTGTGTGTGTGTGTGTTTAAGTGTGATGGCGTGCTTCTGTCTGGCTGTGTATGTGTGTCTCCATGAATTTATGCATGAGTTTATGTACGGTCTAGGTGTGAGTGTGTGTGTGTGTGTGTAGGGGTGCAGTTTGACGGGTGTGTTTGCACTGTTTGAGTGTTGAGAGGCACTGGTCAGCTTACCCACAATGCAATGATGTGGCAATGTTTTTTTGCAACAGCCATGAGTTCAATTTGATTGAAGAGTTGTAACAACTCTGCCAGGCTTAGTTGGAAATTGCCCAGTAGCATGATGGCGAAGCGGTATCTTGCTATGGTGTGTGTGAGTGTGTGTGAGTGTGTCTGTATGCCTGCTCATCTTCTAGAGCGCCGTGGCCGATGGGAGCCTTGCTGAGTGATTGACGGCTGGCTGGGGAGCTTTATGATGGAGCTGTCAGCCCTGCTGTGTCGCATTCTCCCGGCAGTGGCTCTCCTGACACTCTCAGGAACACATCAGAATACAACTCCTCTCCTATCTTGTCTGAATTGAGTTTTGAGTGGAAAAATCCCACCGACCAGCTACTTCCTTTCATTTTCCTGTCCATCCAGGCAGAGGAAACGGTGATTTAAACAGGAAGCAAGTTTACACAAACACACAGGTTGGTGTCGTAACCGAGGCATTTGCAGAAGGCGGGACACCAAGGGGGAACTCACTTTCCTATTTTGTGTAAAAAGAAAAGATGTTTAGTGAGAAAACTGCCTTAGTAATTATGAAGGAAAAAGTATTTTTCTTCATAGTTAATAAGGCGTTTGGGGATTTGGTAGCAAAAAACAAAAGCAGATTTACAGTCTAATTGGGGGAGCAGTCGTAAATTTGAATAGTTTAAAAAATATATTTTTTGAAATTCTTTCAATAATTCAGTCAGTATCATAAAAAAAGATCATTAAAAGTGTAAATGCACCCTCTCATAGATTCAGCATTCATATTACTTAGTGTTTATTCTTTGCTGTAACTGATTATCAGTTTTTGGGAGTTTAATTTCATACACTAGGTTGGTCCAATTAACAACCATTTGCAGCAATCCACAGTTAATTGCAATTAGTAGCAAGCAGTGCAAAGCCTAATCTAACAGCAGTTATTCCAAATCTCCTTTTTTAAATATCTAACAAACTGTTTCCAACTTAGTTTTGTACAGATTTCCACTGACTGCAATACAGCAATGCAGCATTTTCTTTTGTACTCACACACAGTCTTTTGAAACAGTTTCTTCTCTTTCTGCAGCAGCCTAATAATTTTTTGGCACCATTAGGTTAGAGTTGTGTAACATCAGCTCATCAGCTCTTTTATTCCACCTTAGATTAAATCATATGACCTGTATTGACCTCTGTCAGCGAAAAGAAGAATTTAAAATGATACTGAATTTTTCTTTACCTACACAAACCTCAGGTAAGGACAATAATAGAGAAACAGAGTCTGGTGTCGTTTCGTAGACTGTGAGTAAGCTTTTCCACCATTTGGTGTTCAGAATTGGACAATTTTAATGGGATTTGCCAGACATGCTGGAAATTAAATCTAACAGTTTTGGATTACTCGGCAAATGGTAGAGATGCTCTCTGGCATACAAAATGATGCAAAAGTATGACTTCCAGTTAGGGGCTCAATTCACACAATTTAAAGTAATTGGCAAAATGGGCCCATTTGGAGACACAATGGAGACTAGAAAGGTACCTCAACAGAGCTAAGATCACACAGATAGACAGAATCTGTTGCTATGCTAAATATTGCAATGACAGTAATAGGATCATTTGCTCTTCAGCTTGAGGATAAGGCTTTGTAGCCTTCTGAAAGGTCTTTCTTGTATTTTTTTGGAGGCAGTAAAAATTATACTCATTGCTCTTTTAATTTCACAAAACCTGTTCAAAAATCCATTTAAACACCACTGGAGAACCTTCATCAGCCATACCTGATAGAAATTTAATGTCATGTTCAGCTATGACTGTACATTTACCATACCATCACATTGGGTCAGATAGCAGCTTGCACTATAACCTGGCTTGGATGTTAGAGGAAACCAGGTGGAGTATTGGGTTATTTGTTGAATTAGATCCACAAAACCTATACAGAAGGCTCAAATTCAGCTTCAATTCAACTTCTTACTCAGGCATCCCACAAAAAAAAAAAAAAAAAAAAAAAAACTTCTCAGAACTGATCAGACCTGCACTCACCTGCACACCACAATTACACAATACTGCTCCTCTATCC
Organism: Myripristis murdjan; assembly: GCF_902150065.1. Taxonomy (NCBI): domain Eukaryota; kingdom Metazoa; phylum Chordata; class Actinopteri; order Holocentriformes; family Holocentridae; genus Myripristis; species Myripristis murdjan. Next base: position 7,735,988 of record NC_043989.1, read on the forward strand.
ACCCTGCACCTACACTTTCACTGCACCCCCTCTGCCTCCCGTAGTGCTATTACTAGCTCTGATTGGATCATGGACAGAGTTGTTCAGCAGAGAGCACCAAGCAGTTTCATATTCTCAACTAACCAGAACATTTTATCCACTACACTGTAGATGTGCATTGCAGTTGTCACTCCGGTGAAGTGTCCCCCCTGACTGACGGGCCTGAGTTTGACTCTTGACCATACGATGGCCATAATGCTGCAAGCTATGGCCATAATGCTGCATTTTTTAATGCTTGTGAATGCATTTTAAGTTTTAATTTCAACACCTTAATTAATGTAACCTTGTGAAACTGACTGAGAGGTTATATTAATGAGGTGCTCAGGGAACCCGGTCGATCCCTGCATCTACTTTAATGCTGTTGATTAATGGGGTGTTGTGGTATAGTGGGCCAGCAGCGGCAAGGGTGCATTACCATGTATTCCTGAAGTCATGGGTTTAAATCTGACTTACAAGCTTTGTCACATTTCACACACACACACACACACACACACACACAACACACATAGCGCTTTTCCATTAGGCTCTAGTTGCCTTGGCTCTACTTGCAGACAGTATCTCCTCAAGGCGAAGCCCCGCTGGTCACCTGCAGGCATGTTAGCTCATTTTTCCTCGTTTCTCCACCAGAGCAGCACATTTATTTTATTTATTTAATTAATTATTTATTTCAAATCAACAAAACCAACTTGAAATAGCTGCTTCACATGAACGATGTCAGTGTATCTAGGAGATTTGCTGAGCAAAATATATATATTTTTTTTACACTGATAGGTTATCAGTGATGACATAAGTTTCGCCAGTCTTGCTTTGGTACAAGCGGGTGCAAGCAGTGACCAGCAGGGCTTCCCTTTCAGCAGGGACTCGCTGTTCAATTTCTTTCTGACCAATTAATGGTCTGCAGCGTTTTATGTCACCTTCTAAGTTTCTGCTCTGCTTTCTTGGAACCTCAACAGAGGTAATTCCAAAAATAGCATCCGGTAGGATACCAGATATCATCCCAAACTTTTGCCTAATGGAAAACCAAAAACAGCAGGTAGAGCCGAGGCGAGTAGACACACACACACACACACAAAAAACTCACACACTTCCTGTCATCCCCCACTGTATTTGATGGAGGTGAATGCCTTTGATAAAACATTTGATCTGTAAATCTGTCAATAGTTTAACATACTGCTGCAACAAGCCAATATAAAGTCTACATATACATTTAAATTTTCAGTGCAGTCGATTTGATGCAACTGCGCCGTAATTATCGTTAACGTCATGAATGAAAATCCTAAGGTCAATCAAGATTCATCATTTTAAAATAAAGAGACTGTTGATAATTTACAGGACAGTTCATTCTAAATGGATAGGAGTTTTTCTTGAAGGCACTGGTGAATAGACATACCGACAACTAACGCAGGAGCACACGTAAATGCTGACAGAGCTCAAGGACAACAGGTGCAAAAGGAGACATACAGCACGTTTTGTGTCTACTGTACAGCATTAATGACTTCTACATTGCTGTGCAAATCTATAGCGGCACAAACACTGTCAGCATCTCGTCATTACATTATTACATTATGTTGTATGCAATGTGAATGCAGCTGCAGACTCAAATCTCAAGTCAAGCAAAGTTTGTTCATGAAGTAGAGCACTTTTAACAAACAAGGCTGTCACAAAATGATTTACAAAAAAGGAATAACACATAAAACAAATAAAAAAAGGATAATGAAAACAAAAGACAGTGCAAGGACAGCGCAGACTCTCAGAAATGGGGCCAGAGCTTGTGCATGTGTGTGTGGGCGCACGTGGGGATAATGAGTGTGTATTTTAATCTTCAGCCACCAGACCGTACAAAGTGCTATAATTGTTTCCATGGCTTCTTTTTAATTTTACCTTGTTGCTGCAGAGGAGCATGGTCGTTATCTAGAGTGACTCTCACAGATTTGGTAAAGTAACCCGGGTACCATAAGAGCCCTTGGTGACCCACTGTGGATGGTGTGTTGGCAGGAAGACTGACATAGGCTCCAAAGCCCTTGAGTGCCATGGTTAGCAGATGGCCGTGGCACCAGTCTTCAGTGCTCCACTCACCTGGCTGAGTCAAGACTTCCTCTAACCCAGTGCCCACAGGAAACAGTCTCTACAGCATGTCTGCCGTCTCTGCCTCTGCCAAGACCTGCGCTCCCATCCTCCTCTGCCTCAGTACCCCTGCTCTGTCTGAAGTCTGTTTCAGAAAGGGGGGAAGAAAAAGAGGACACTGATTTGGGGCACCATGGCTGTCAGGGAATGCCTGAAACAAGATGGCAAGATAGGGAAGTTTGATGCCCCTACTTAAACCTCTGCCAGGTTGTTATCATTATATGTGTCAGGCTGTTGTGCCATGATTCATACTACTTTCTCATGGTCCCTCTGTAAACAGTTCATTGTCATTAATCAAGTTTCAGTCGCCAATTCTGTGGGATGGTATCCTCAGAGAGGAGCTTTTGAAAGGTATTGTCACAGTAATGCTATTCTGAGGATAGGCTTTTCCCTTTAAAGGATTATTCAAATTCATTCTTTTGATATTTTCCAAATTTTATGGAGCAAGATTCTAGCAACTTAGCCTACGGATGCTGAGCAAAACTTGTGGCATATCCTCAGCAAATGCATAAATTCATATTGTTAATGTGTTTGTGTGTGTGTATGTTTTATTGATTTATGTTGATTTATGGACCATGGAAAGATGTAGGGGATGCTTTTTAGAGTTTGTTTTTGCTTATTTGTTTGCCGTCTTACCTCAGGAATACAGGGTAAAGAAGTGAAACTCCGGAGTGACAGTAGCACATTGTATAGAAATGTGTAAAGTCAGCTTTTGGAACAGCTTGCAGAAAAGAGCTACATTGAGTTTGTGTATTTTCTTTCTCCGCACATTTTGTTTTCTCTGCTTCTATCCCCTCATCTCCTTCCTGACAAAGGTTACGTAAAATCAATGGCCACCAACCAAAATCAATAACGTCCGAACAGAGGTTCTCTCCCTTATTTATCTAGCTGATTTGTTCTGCTTCACAGAGCACACTAACCTTATCTAAAGGCATTCAGCACATGCTTGAAATGCTGTTGATCCCATTGATAGTGTAATGCTAATGCCCAACCATAAGTTCACAGGGCTTGGCTTTCTCCCCTTAAGGAAAACTTCTCACTCAATAAGGTTGCCTGAATCCTCAGAAGAGCTATTCGTGAAAACAATAGCGTGGGATGGACTACTGTTTTCATCTCCTCATGTCTCCCGTCTTTTTCTCCGCTTTCTCACTACAATCCAGTTCCTCCTGTGATCCGGGTATATCCAGAGAGCCAAGCCAGGGAGCCGGGGGTGACAGCCAGTTTGCGCTGCCATGCCGAGGGCATCCCCAACCCGCAGCTGGCATGGCTGAAGAATGGCATGGACATCACAACCAAGCTGTCCAAACAGCTCACTCTGCAAGGTAAACACCATCAGCATCAGAAACAGCAGCTGTGGGGAAACCCTACAACCTTTATGTCTACTGTTCAGTGCATTTATATTTATCCTGTTACTATCAGTATTATTAACGCTACTGCTACTTTTATTTTTACTACTATTACCAGTTTTGGGGAACTGACTTTCAACACAAAAAATATCACTTATTTCTAATTAGTCGTCATTAAATATAGAGTGAGTACACTGCATCATTGCTTTCTTTACTTAGTAATTTGTTATATCACTTGTTATATTACCTTAATATTACTTCTACTGATGGTGAGTTATGGTGACAGTCTGACAAGTGGTAGGCTATTAAAAATCATGGAGATGGAAAATAATGTCTGAATCTGTATATAATAACGCTCTGCATTTATACTGAAAAAATAGTCTCTCAAGTCTCCTCTCAAGGCCATATAATAATTTTAAAATAGCAACAAATGTAAGTACTAAATCAAGCAACTAAGAATTTTTTTTTTTTCAAGTCAATCTATGCTTTGAATTCACACATGTACTTAGCAGTAACTCTAGTAAGATTGACACATTTTAAGCAATAACATGTTAAAGTGCTCCATTACTCAGATAATTATGAGTAATACAGTATAATGCAATCTGTTAAGTTGCTTAACTGGCTACCACTAAACAATGACTAAAAATAATACTATACTAATAATAAGCATTATTAAATGTGTATAACTTTTTCAAAGCGAAGTCAAAGTTATGGAGTTATTCACAGTCAGCACAAGAAAGTAAAAAGTAAATACGAATGCTTCTTCATAAATGACAGTGGCATGTAAATCCCTGGGCAACATCACGGCGACATCAGACAAAAATATTTCAGCAGACAAGCAGCTGTCCCAGCGCTCACAGAGCTTCACAGCAGGCGGCAGACCTCCTCCACATGCCCACTTTGAACTTCTGACTTCTTCTATTTTGAATTCCCACCCAATCCAATTCAGATCACTCACTCGCCTCTCCTATCCCATTAGAGGACTATTATGTAACAGTGTACTTTTGTCAGAGGATGGTAGCACAGAAGTCGCCTTTTATCTCGTTCTGGAAGGCAAACTGTCTTTGTGTGTGTGTGTGTTCCCTCTGTTGTTCCCTTCAGCTAATGGAAGTGAGGTGCACATCAGCAACGTGCACTTTGAGGACACCGGCGCGTACACCTGCATCGCCAAAAACGACGCCGGCGTGGATGAGGACATCTCTTCACTTTTTGTGGAAGACTCGGCGCGCAAAACTCGTATGTATAACTTATGATCTTGTTCCCTCTACTCTCTCTCTCTCTTTTTTTTTTTTCAAGGGATAATGGAGCCATGCGAATGGAGCTCTTAATAATTTATCCAACCGCTTCTTAATAGTTTATATCCTGTGATGCAATAATAGAGCCCTTGCTAGGGAGATAATGTTGATGCCATCTATATTTTCCCTTGTCTCCTGCTTTGGAAACATAACCAATCATATGCGTACACCTTCCCCTACACATCATGGCATTTTAAAAGTCTTGTTTTGCGTCAGTGAAATAGCTCTGACAGTCTCACTCATCTGTCATACTTTGTATTTTACCTTCCATCTTCTTTAGTCGTGGCGTACACCATCTCTGCCATGTCACTGTGTCATTTAAAGCTTCCTCTCCACATTATATTCCATGCCAGTCATTATTTGGAGGAATAGTCATTGATTGAATTGATGTAACTGTGTAACATCAGGGTGGTGGCACAAGTAACCTTCTCCCTCAGAATCAGGAGGTCACAAACAATCTCTTCCTGTACTCTCACCGCAAATACGCTGTCACACTGTAATTAACGTTGGCCTTTTCGGAAATGTCAGGATCTGTTTTTTGGATTCGAGACTGATTGTTAGTGTGCGGTACTTTTTGTGGGTAATTATGGTGCTTAAACAACCCGCACAGCACAACGTTGCAGTCGAGTCACACAGGGCACGTGCACTGCCCCCCTCCCGCACCGGTGTCAGCGGGTTTACATGTCATCCCATCGGCACCAACACATCCTCCACCCAGCTAGTCACGCATCAGAGGATCACGCTTTCTGAGGTCAGAAGTCAGTCGTGTGCTTTGAAGCTTTTGAAGCTCTGCTGCAGGGAGAAATTGCGCCAGGAGCTGGATATTGCAGGCCATTTTGGGCATGCAACCCCACAGGACAGGAGTTCAAAGGGAAGTCAGGGCAGATGGCCAAATGTGGCTTGACCGCCACGTTAGGAGGGAAATAAAAAACAGATACTACACTGTAGTTGTCTGGCCTGAATATCTGACTGCATTTTTGACCCACTCCAGTTTTCTTATTAGACGGTCGGCTTTATTCAGGAACTCGTTATGTGAACTAATGGAAGCTGACTCAATCTGCGCTGCCTGGGTCGGCTGTCTCTTCAGGCCTGAGGCTAATGTGGACTATCTGCTCACACCGCCAGCAGCCCTCCACTGTTCTCAGCTGAGACCTTCACCTGCATTCCCCAACGTATCCATCCTGACAAGTCATTTAGTCTACCGGAGAGTCTTGAAATCGTATTTTTTCCTTTGGAAAAGTGAAAAAATTCTGGCAGTGTGGTAAAAAAAAAAATCTCGCATTATAGGAGAGATTATCATTTTATCTTCATTTTATGACCATATCTCAATATTAGTGGAGTAATCTGCCTGCTTTTTTTTTTTTTTTTTTTTTTTTTTTAAAGATATTGTCAGTAGTTTCAAGAAAATAATTAGGACTGTTGAAATGGCCCCACACTCTAAATGAGTTATTAAGATGGATATCTCTCGCACTGTGGGCTGGGTTCTTTAATTAGATGTCTGAACACAGAGGAGGGAGAGATGCAGTGGGTCAGAGGGGTAGAGGGGATGCCCAGAATCAATTAGCGTAAGACAAAACTGTCCAGTCAGGAATAACTTATTTTGTATAAGTGTTTTATGGTGCATTATGCTTTTTTTCAGCATTTAGACCTGCTGTATGTAGCTCATTGTTGACCAATGAGCTAAAGGTGCAGTACAGCAGGTGAAAATGTCCACAGTTTGGGTTATGCACAGTAGCATTATTTTTTTCCCAGGATGACAGGATGCTTGTCTAAAGAGCAACTAATTGTGGAATGACAAGTAGGATAGTGAGCATAAGGTTTTAAACATATCAATTATAAACAAAGAACATGTTAATTGATTGTTCTCATTTCTTTATTTGTTGTCCACTGTTGAATATATCCAGTGAGCTATACCCATGTTTACACCGTCACAACCAGGTTGGCCAATTCTGTCGAGGCCAGAAAAAATTCATGTATCCATAGCAATCTATGAGCCTGTTCTTGTTCACACAGAAAACAGACAGTCCTGGGATCAGTGAGAGAAAGAGGGCTATCAGATTGTTCATCTTTACACGTGTAATTAGTTTAATAGTCACAAAAGGTCAAGTCAAATTTATTTCTAAAGTGCTTTTAACGAACAGGTTCGATACAAAGTGCTTTACAGAGTGGCTCTGTATGTGTGTATATGTGAGTGTGTGTGTGTGTGTGTGTGTGTGTGTGTGTGTGTGCATGTATGAGAGCGAGAGAAAGAGAGAGATGAGATGTGAAAGTACAAGGGGACACCGGGGCAGTCTGCAGTAAATGACAGACTGCAGGGACAAAATGACTGGTAAAGTGAGAGTGAAAGTAGATTGTAAACTGTATTAAATAAATGGATTTTAACTTTAATGCTGATGGGTCAAGGTAACACACTCTCACAATGAACAGAATTGGGAAAGCTCTGATTCTGTTCCAAGGCGCCCATTAATCTCTGCCCGTGCTTTCCAGTTGCTCTCTAATGCAGCAGACAGAATAGGCAGGCAGGTTTCCCCTAACAGCATATCCATTGTCACACATAGTAGCAAAAAGATGATAAATGTTTTGAAGTGTGATAAAAATATGCTGATTTTCTTCTTGTAGTGAAGCCCATGTAGGGGAAATACTAATCCTGCCTTCCCGTCCCATCAGTTGGTCAAGTCCCTGCCCCAACACTTGTTACTCATCTTGATGAGCTGTCTGCCCTGAAACGGCACAAAGCCTGAGGCTGAGATAACCGGCATCCGTAAAGCCACCGCAGGCATCCAAGGCAAATGCAGCCAATCTGCAATTTAAAAAAGCAGTCGATACTCACCAGTGCTTCTGAACAGGTCACACTCACATTTATCTCTCAGTGTTACTCCATTTCTTACTGCTTCCTGCGGTAACCCAAAACATCCCACAGAAAGGAGATCAAATCACTCCAGTTTTAGCATCCTTACGCTGACTTCCTATCTTCCTATATACGACTTTTAAAGTGCTGCAAGGTTTAGCTGCATGTTACATTTCTGAACTTTTAAAACCCTAAACTAGGTATAGCCTGTTATATCTGTCAGCCTGATGCTGCTTATCATCCCTAGATCCCTCACCTCAAAACTCATTTTTATACAGCTCAACTTCAACTTCAGTGTCTCAGGTATAGGAGCTTTTAACTGAGTTTAGTATGTTCCTTGATATGACACTTTCTTGACTTCATATATATATATATTACTATGTTTTATGTCATTTTATTTACATGAGTGTATGCATGGTGCATGCTTGTTCTGTTTGTTTATGTATGTATTTGTTTTGTGCTGCCATGTTAATTAATTTGTTCGGTTTTATTTTATTGTTCCTGCTGCCTTTTGTAACTTAATTTTTCGACTTGGGCCCTGTTTTTCAACCTTTTGGGGTTCAAAGGATTGATGAATGATTAAATGCCATGCACTTGATTTCTTCAAGTTTTTCAAAACATTAAATCAGTTGCCACAGCAATTTTCACTACTACAAATAATTATAAAAATATTAGTAATCATAATGATCAGGCAAAGGAGCTCAGGTATCAGTATCGATATCAGTGTCCAAATTCAGGGAACGGAATTGGATCAGAGCTTAAAACAAGTGGGTCGATGCACCTCTTATTATTATTATTTGTAACAGTACAAGAATTAAAAAACAGTGTCGGACAAGCAAGGTATTCAGGCATGCATGCACCAGATGGTAATGTCTGCAGTATTCATTTGATTACTTTAATGTGGAAAAATATTGCCAATTACAAGTTTTGTGAAATTTTCATTCGAATTATCTTATGTGTTGGCAAATGCTTTTCATTGGCACAGCTGCAAACCATTGGAGGACACAACTGACCAAGTGTTCAGCCCTCTCGAAGTCATGTTTCTTCTTCATTTGTTCTTTTGCCTCCTTTCACTGTCGTACTGTGTACTGAGCTTCAGTGGCCGCTCAATGACCTCTTGCGTTTGTTCCCATCGATGCTCAGTCAACCTCACCACTACCTGACGCTTGGGCCTAACTTCAATCTGAGAGCTTTTTACCAGTATTGACTATAGAGGGAGGCATGGGTGAACTCCTCCCCAGGCAATAACTGTCAGATGGCAGCGAGACTTGATGTATGTTTCTTGTCATGGGTTGCAGATATCAGAAGACAAACACATACAGAGTCAGTCGATTGTTCGGATGGGTCCAGATAAGGGACGATATTATATGAAATGATCACATGCACTATATGATAACGTAAATGCGGAACATTATTCCAGAGAAACAGGTACTGTGTACAGCATGTTCTAGTGATATGAACTGATTACAGATATTAACCTCTTAAATCAACTGTGGACACCGGCTTGACCAACATAATGTCTTTCGGAGGCTAGAGTGAAGATGCTAGGATTATATAAAGCTGGATAACCTGAGGAATACATTGATACCAAGAATGTCATGCTAGGTTGAGGGTTAGGGGGCAAAATATTGCTTCAAAAACTGGCATGGTCATTTTCAAAGGGGTCCCTTGACTTCCCATCTCAAGATATCTGAATGAAAATCGGTTCTGTGGGCACCCACGGGTTTCCCCTTCGCAGGCATGCCCACCTTATGCTAGTTTTGTGCAGTTTGGGGGAAAAACCATGCAGGTTTTTACATGCAGTCCAAATGTGTTATGTTCGCCCGGTCTGAAATGGTGTATTTCTGCAAACTGGGACCCAAAAAGTCTTGGAGTTACATAAATAGGTTTTGACTGGAACGGTGAGACTCATGTGGAATCAATGAGCCCAATTTTATTCATATATGATAATGTTAGCCTCCATAGTAGCCATTTTATAATAGTGAGACCATTTTTTGAAATTTGATGTCACTGGTTAAAATGACCTATTGTGAGCTCGAGCATGATGACAGCCTCATGAAACTTTACGACCACAAACTAGAGACCGAGAGCATTCAGAGGATGTATGGCTTTTCAGGTATATATGTTAAAAAAGGCGAGTTTCTGAGCAATTTACAGAACAGAATACTCACCATTCAATCATCAAAAAATGCAATTCTTAGAGAAATCCCCAGATATCAAAAGTTTCACACCAAACCAAGGCGTGAATTTTTCTGTGGTGTTCCTCAAGGTGTCTTGGTGTCCTAATGTATTTTTGATGGATTTTGGCCATTTTTATTCATTCTTGAGTGGTAAAAAATTGTCAAATTTTGCACCCAGATATTGCTGCACCAACATATGAGATATAAATAGGCACGGGAGTGACCATCATATCACTGGATAATAATGTTCTAAACCCATATACACTATAAACTTTCCAAATTTGAAAAGGCACCTAAAATAATGTTTATTAAAGATTTATGACTAGAAAAACCTGACACACCATTCTGAGCTGCATCTCAAATTAATCCTCAAGTTACCAGCTTTCAGATGATGAATGTGGCATGGCTTGTATGTGGCATCTATTGGTGACCTTTTATTTACCCCCGTCCTGCACTAAAGTGGGTCTTAAAAAAGGGGGTGGATGGGGTGCAAGAAGTTAAACAGTCTTAACACCACAGCTGGGCAAGGTCACGTCTTGTAGCACTAAATGCTGCAATCTTGTTGGTGCGTTAGCTAACATGAACCGCTGGGTTAGCTAGCCCGCTCACCAGGCAACCGCAGTGCTCTTAATGAATGACTTGACGGGACGTCCAGGGACTAATTAACAGCCAACTTGGCAGCGAATCTGCCCACTCTCATGGATCTTGTTATACACACTGGGAAATGAAAACCTAACAGAAGATTAGGCGATGATAACAGTTTTCCTGCAGCTCTTAATTTTCGTCTGTGTGGCTGTTACTGGTCTGGTTCGGGTTCAGCTTCTTTCTTAATAGCCTATAGTCTCTCATTAGACACTGACAGGTAATGCAGCATGTTGATGCACTCGGCCTCTTCATCAGCAGGGCCTCGGGTCTCCTGCCCTGCAGTGTGCCCGGCTCAGCTCAGTTAAGGCAGGATCAAAGTTTACCTTCACATCCTTGTCGTCTTCTTCAGGCACTGGGCTGTGGATCGGACACAGTATTGTCAAGGCGCTTATGGTCTGACACATGTAAACCTATTCAGTCCATCATGCATGACTAATAATTGTCCCAACTGTCTGTTTGTGTATTTTTATCTTTTTTAAAATCTTATTGTTGTCTTCTTGTTTTTGTTTTGTTGATGTACTCAGCTCCCACATCTATTGATTCATTTTATCTGTTTTGTTTATGGTTGTTTAAACCCATAATGGCTGCAAAATATACTTAAAACTAAGTAACCAGAAATCAGTATGTAAAGTGAAGATCATTCAAAATTTACTACCAGGTGGAGAGCATACCCCCCAGACCAGTTGTGGCAGAGTTTCCTTACCTTGTTTACCTCTTACCTGATTGTGCCCCTGTGTTTGAACCTGGAGGACTTACACAAAAGTAGCTCACAAGACACACACGTGTTTTTGAGTCTTGTACCCAAAGGCCTCCCACCAGAACACTGAATAAATGACTAAGCCCGTTGTCAAAGGGCTGAATAAGTTATTAAGCAAGAGATGAAGTGAAAAACACAATACAAACACAATGAATGAGGCATGAATGATCTCTTTTAGATGAATTTCCCACTTAGGAGCTTCAAGGTCAAAACCTTCTCCTCACCGTCTCAGCGCCATAGTGAATTGTTTTTCTCTCAAATTTAGCCAAGCGCTTCTTTGTTTGGGGGAAACCTTAGCAGACACTATTCTGAGATCTCTTTAACAGAGTCTGTCACCAGCAGGCAGAGCACCATCCATCTCTGACAGTCTGCTGCTAAACTGGCATAAATATCTGCCCTTCACAATGTGCCAATTATTTCTGCAGTGTCAGAGGATCTGCGAGGCTGAGAGCGGAGGCTGTTGCTTTAGTCTCTCACGACGTTATTGCGTCTCTACATCATCTACATCAGGCTCTACTTCATGCTCCACATGCTCCCCCACTATCTACTTTACACTCCAGTCTGCACTCTACTACATGCACTACTCCAGTCTCCACTCTATATTCTGTGTTGTCTACGACCTATAGATCCATGCTCCACTTATGCATTACAGGGCCGTAAAATAGTATTTGACCTTGACTTTTGCTGTTGCTAAGTCCATGTAGGAGAGGTGAAGTGGGTTTGCCTTTTCCCAGAGTTGCTTGAGTCCCAGTTTGCTTTTTAAAGGGGCTTGTTTTAAAATGTGGTGCCTTGAAAATCCTATGTTCGCCTACTACTACTACTACTACTACTAATAATAATAATAATAATAATAATAAATAATGTATAATTTATGTAGCACTTCAGATCTAAAATGCAGCTCAAAGTGCACAAAAAAAAAAAAAAAAAAAAGTATATTAAAAGTGCTCACAAGCATATAGAGATACAGTAAGTAATAAAACTTGCTACGTCCTTATGGTCAAAAAATAAGATAAAAGATTTAAAATGAAATATTAGGAGACAAAGTTGTGGCGAAAGCTTAAAAAAAATGATACAACCAATGATTTTAAGATTATGACAGAATCAAATAGCAGCAGAGGCTCGATTTGTGTCATAACTTAGACCCAAACTGTGACAGATCTGAGAGGAAAAATAGAATTATTGCCCAGAGCACCGCTACACTGCATAAAATCACAGAGGAAACGGTGGAAGAGCACTGTCTTGTTTAAAACCAGAATACAAGAGCACGCTTACTGAGCTCGTACCGGGCTTGTTCTTGACGATGACGTTGGGGATTTGTCTCGCAAGAGTTGGCCACACTGTTGACTTTACCAGTGATTGAGAATGCCTTAAAATTTCAATGGACAGGGAGTTTCTTTTGTTCAGCACTGGCTGGGAAGTGAGTTTTCAAAGCCAGAAATCTGGCAAAGTAATTACTGAGACATTGGCGCTAATCAATAAACCTACCACCCCACTGCAGATATATCCAATGTATTTTCTGCTGTAAAGCAATAAAAAATTCCATTTATTGCACCGCCATTCTCAAAGCTATGTTTAAAAAGCACATTCTACCACATAATTGAATCATTTCCTCTTACTGTACAATTGAAATACAGTTGATATTCACTCCTTTGTGCATGCACCGGTGAATGAAGTGAATGAGCCATACGTAAAGCATTAGTTAAGACGCTGGTGCGGGATAGGCTAATGGACTAGCCACTGCAGCTGACGCCCTGTACCACAGTTATTCCTATTCTTTTCTATGATGTTTCCTCCATACCCCACGAGTCTCAAAGTTTTAGTTTCAATCAAACACCACACCAGCTGATTTCACAGATCCACACCTCTTCAGCCAGAGAGGAGGATCTAATCAGTGAAACCAGCCTGTGCAGTGAGTGTTTGGACAAAGACTTGCAGACTCCCGGGCTTTGATAGTACATGACTGAGACTCGGTGGCCCGTTTCGTAGTTTACACAATGCCGTATTCCCCTCACACTCTCTTCGACGCCGTCTGCTGCTTACTGTACTCCATGCTCTGAATAGGGATGATGAGCTTGTGCCCACATACGTCTGTGTTTCTGTCGAAGGCGTCCCTCCCATCACAGTGGGCTTTCACACAGCGTTGGACACGCTGTCAGCAACAAGGAGCTCTAACCAGGCAGAGACGCTATCCACAGTGTCAGCAGCCCACTGCCTGTCGACTGAGTTTCATGCTAAGGGTTTTGTGAAATGAATAATGTAAATCCAGTGGCAAGTGTAAACGCCCATAAGCCATCAGTGCAATATGACAATGTCCTTTGAATATTTTCAATAATGCCTTCTTGAAATATCTGTGAAAGATTTTATTAAAATAATAATAATAATGATGATGATAATACTAAGCACTCTTGTTAATGAATCACTTCTCAGAATTCAGTTTCAAGGGGCTTTACGAAGGAGAGCATAAAACAAAAAAGATTAAATCAGCAGTAAAACTTAAAGAGTAGTTTTATAGTAGGGAAGCAAGGATGTACAGCAGGAGCAACACATAAAACAGAACAATTCAATTAACAAGAGTAATTAATTATACAACATCATATGAAAACAAGGCTATAACAGGGAGTTTTTTGTATGTGTGAAGTGGTTTAAAGGATGATACCGATTTACTCAACCTATAAACTCCTGTGGGGTAACATTGGACACCTTGAACTATATAAATTTTACATTGAAAGTAAGCAAAAAGTAACAACATAGTATGAAGAAACAAAAACAATAACTGCAAACTCTGTAATCATCCTGCATTCATGTTGAGTTATTTATCTCTTAATATCTCTCATTGCTTTTTTGAGACACAAATGTAAGAATGTTTTTTTTTTTTTTTTTCCAATGTATATTTCGAGATCTCTCCAGTAACTTGTACTTTTGAAACTCTCAGGGATTTTTCTCCAAGGATTAAGTCTTTGAATACTTTCCCTCTTAAAGAGATGATATACTTCTTCAGTCCTCCACAGGCTTCCAGCTCTAATTCTAGTGCAGTCATTCCTTTTTTGAAGGCTTCCTTACTCGGCCTCACTTTAAATAGTATGGCTGGGGAATTTCTATTGAAGTTAGCCCTCAATCTTCAAGCTCTCTCAAATATGCAGCGCGAAGCAGCTAAAAGCAACCACAAAAAGAGCAGTTATAAAATTGGTGGGTAAAGGATGATTGCAAAAGCACTTGATCTGTCAGGGCCCTACTTGATCACTAAGTGACGCTAAAGTTGAGTGACGGATATTAAAACTGTTAACAGAACAATAATATTTCGTTTTTCATTAGTACTAACTTTAACATTGGAGGTCCAAGCAACCATTTATTGACTATTCTTAAGTATTTTGAAGAGTTAAAATATTTCCATTTTCAAAATGTCCCCTCACGACTTTCCACATACCTATTACTGTTACTATTAAAGCTATTGAGTTACAGTTTCAAAATCCAAGAAGGAGGAGAGGGAAGCCATACACTCTGGTGCAAAAGTAGTTATTCTTTAGGTAACATCAACTTTTCGCCACATATTGCCGAATTTGTGCTGGGGACGGCACACATTGCCTTCTTAAGGATAAAAGTAACACATCACTTCCATGGTATATGTACTGTAGGAAACGAAAAGTGTTCTACATCAAGATAATCAAGTATAAACCTTGATAACATAGAAGGGTCTTTCAATATTGACAAGAGACACTCCAAGGACAGGGTCAATACATGAAAAACCTCAAGTAGGGTCTGATAAAGACGAAAGCAAACACGGCCTCAGATACCATTAAATGTGTATATGAAGCATAACAGAGCAAATAAAATAGAGAGAATTTTTAAAAACCAATCAAGAAATATTCCTTAATTGAAAAACATGTATTTCCGAAGCCTGTAAGTAGAGTAAGAGGGAAGGCTGAGACAACGTTAAAATGAATTTGAACAACAACTGAAAAATATACAAAAATGCAAAACCGTCCTTCGAAAGACATTCAGTCCAAGCATGAACAGCCACAATACAGCAATGCTATAGAAAGGGTCTGAGGTTAAATCCTATATCGAGGCCGAGAGGAGTCAGGGTCTTTAGTCTGTGAATCCAGGCTGCCTCTCGCCTCATCAGCAGAGGATCCAAGTCACCACTCCACCTCGGTGAGTGAACCATCTCAATCCCCACATATTGCAGAAAAGAGATCGAGTGGTTCGCCTCAGTAAAATGTGTGGCCACCGGATATGTAGAGTTTCTACACCCTAATAATAGATGCAAAATCCAGAAAAGAAGGAGTGCTTACATTTACATTATGGTTTGTTGGCCTTTTATTAAATCCACCAAAATCTACTAGTCTCTCCCAAATGGAATACAATACAAGATTTTACTCTGCAAGCTGTACTGTCTGTGTGCTCATTCAAATTGTCGCCGCCTCGCTGCACCCTACCATCAGCAGTGTGATGGACATGCCTCCACGGGGATTAGCTGGGCAAAACAACAATAGAGGTTTTCTCATGCCATGTGGGTTTGCAGAAAATGTTACACAACATAATAATAAAAATGATGATAAATGAAACACCAGAAATGAATATGGATAGATAGCTTGACTTGCACACTGACTATAGTAAACATCAGCTTGTTAAGCGAAGTAGCTATAACTTGTCATTTAGTTGTATGTATTCAGCAGAAAGCAGGCTAACCCTACATCACACTTGCTTCACTGCATTTTCGTCGCTGCACAGTCTCCCTTCTCTGCATAACACACTACGCAGCTACACCCACAGTACACTAGCAATGCTTCATTCAAGATCTACACACTTCCAAAAAGGCAAAGTTTCGCTTGTCATGCCTGGCGGGAAAGCTGTGACTGCAAGTTCCCCAGCCTCTGCTCTTTGTAAATGTAAAACACAGTGGTGACATTCATAGTGTATGGTGGTGAAACAAAAGGATTTTTAAGATTTAAAGAGAATTTAAAGTATGTACATGGCATAATCAAACACATACATAACATTTGATCATTAAAAAAAAAAAATGTGAAGAAGGAAATTCCAAGGTGGACAGAAAAATGTACCTGCCCGGAAATGTTGCTCATGAAACAGATACAGGCACAGGAGACATAACGGGTGAGACTCGGCAGTCACAGGTATTTTTATAGACTGCCAGTCATGTGAATGAGTGATGTAAGTGATAGAATGAGATAATTAAAAAAAAAAAATCTTAATAAAATCCTACATAGTACGGCTTTAAGGTATTGATGGGCATCAAAATACCATCAGTTGTTGAATTCTTAGATTAGGATTTTAGGATTTTAATTCTATTAGTTCTCGCTGTTGTTGGTGTTTTTTTCTTTTTCTTTTTTTCCTAGAAAGTCTATTGAGTATTGTCTGGTATGATCAGAAAAAGCAAAATATATCTACCCATGTTACAAGCAGAATGAAGAAAAAGAAAGGCACACTTTCAGAACCCTACAACCACATTAAAAGTGAAGTATTGAATCCACTAGTGGTGCTGAAAAATGATCCGTATCCGCGTGTACAGCGTCTAGTGAAGCGCCAAGGCAGGGGGCCTTGAGGAGTCTTAATCCAGGCCTGGATGTAAATGGGCACTGCTGCATCCTAAATCTTAGTGGCACAGCTGCAGTTCCGGATATGTTGTGTACCTGCCCTGCACATGTGATCCATCATCACCCTAACATTTTGCTGCATCCATGATGAGCTAGGAAGAAAGAAAGAAAGAAAGAAAGAAAGAAAGAAAGAAAGAAAGAAAGAAAGAAGGAAAGAAGGAAAGAAAGAAAGACAGAAAAAGAAAGAAAGAGTAACAACACACTAATGCCTCTTTTAGTACCATTACTGTTGCTATTTTTTTTTTCCCCAATATAATTGACCATGGCTGTCAGGGGGCACTCAGCTGTGTGCAACAGTTAGACAGTCTGTGAACTGTAAAGTGTCCCTATAGCAGCCGTAATTAAAACATAAGTTAAATACTGTACTGAACACGCTGGTGTTGCCAAGCAACTCTGTGGATAACCCACAGACGGAGCAGGAGAAAGCTGAACACCCAAAGCAGTCACTCTGAGTTCCATTTTGAATTTGCATTTGCTGTGACCCAATTAGATGCTCGGCCTGAGTCAACTTATATTATACAGTTCCTGTCTTCATCACGCCACTGTGGTCACCACCGAGGGCTGTTTGGCCCACAGTCGCAGCAGTGTGCTTTTGTGAACAAATTGAGTATATGTAACCTTGCTGAAGGGGAGGAACTGCAGTGCCTGGGCTGGCCGGTGAATGTGGCACTCTCAATGTTTGGAGCCCATTGGAAACACAGTTATTATGGCCAGAGAGAGTGAACTCACTGCCTAAAGTGGCACACAGCTTGTTTTGTTATATGGATGACGAAGTTGATGTATGGGCCCCTCGTATGCACAGAACAGCCGCAGTCTTTCTGCCAAGTGATGAATAGCATCAATACTGTGGGCTATTGGAAAAGACCGGAGCGCACAAGATCTCATCTCACAACTCCTCTTTTCCATTTTCTCCATTTTCCATTTTTGGCACATTTCAAATAAAGTGTATTGTTTTTTTTATTTCTGTTTTTTTGTCCTTGCTATCCACTCTGTTATCCCTCTATCTAAACCACTCCTCTTGTGTAACTTTTTAATGAGGTAAAAGGTATGCAAGAGTGCACAGGGAAACACTTGACAAAGCACTTTTGAAAGATTAAGGCTGACTAACGGCGCTGTGGTGTCTAGTTGTCTTTGTCTCTCTTTTCTTCCCTTCCGTCTCTGTCCACCGTGGCGGAGGCTGAGGGAATGAGCATTGCAATAGAAGCGAGATTAGAATCGGATGTGAATTGGGGTGGAGATTGGTTTGCCGACTGAAAATGCCTGAAAATGGAAGATGGAATGGAAGCAGAGGAAGACTGGGGACAGATGAACAATGAGAGAGAAGGTCACAGTTAAAAGGGGGGGTATAGTGGGGCTGGTGCTGGGGATGGGGTGGTGGTGGATAAGGATGGTTGAATAGCAGAATTTGGTCTGTTATTTGCATGGAAAATAACTTCCATATCTGCATTGTGGCTCTAGGTTTTCATACTCATCGCAATGCTCCTTTTGTGTTTTTTTTAATCAGCATATCATTAAAAGCAGCGCGGCGTTCCTCTCAGAGTGCCTGGTGGACGATTCAAGAGCCCTGCAGTGGCTGTGTTTTAGGTCACCCATTAAAGCACTCAGGACGTTGTGTGGCTTTCATTTCACATTCCATGTCATTAGTCACCTCTAAGTGAATTTAATGAGAAATTACCTCAGTTTCATGAGCCAAAACTGGTTTCACTACTGAAGAACGAGCTCACTAATCCCTCTTAATGACTTATGATAGTCATCTGAGCCTGAAACCTGTGGACTGCTCATAGGTATCTAAGGCGCTACCTGCTGCTAATCCATAAAACCCTTATCAATTGGTGATTACCTGATGCCTAGGACTTTGCCCAACTTATTTTATTATTCTTTGCATAAGTTACTTGGGCTCCACTGACTAAAAATCACAAACTATGCACTCCACTCTTCACTGTTTGGTATCAAATTATTTCTAAGCAGTGGGCTCTATTGATTGTTTGTTGCACTGAGTGTCAGAGAGACAGTTTCCATAAAACATTCATGTGTTTTGCTTTCCTCTTTGCCTCAGCGTTAGCATTAGTGTTGGGTTGTTAGCCCTCACAAAGGGACTTTATTGATTCTTGCATTTACTTTCAACAGTGCTCTTTTTTTTCTCTCTCTCTCACAGTGGCAAACATTTTGTGGCGAGAGGAAGGTATGTTAAGGAGCACTTTTGAGACAATATAGAATACATTAAACCAATTGAGTTGACAGTTTTTTTGTAGTGTGCCTGCTGAAGTGTGATGTTTGTGAATAGTGAAATGATGATGTTATTAATATAGCTACCGGTGCTGTAGGCTTTTTTTTTTTTTTTTTCTTTTACAGTTGTTTTTGTGTTGTCAAAGCCTGTTTCAGAAATGTAACAAGCCTGTTTTTTTCCCCCTAGGTCTCGGAATTGGCAACATGTTTTATGTGTTTTATGAAGACGGTATTAAAGTCATTCAGCCAGTGGCATGTGAGATACAGCGACACATTAAGCCCAGCGAGAAGCTGCTAGCTCTAGAGGTGAGTCTTCTGGAAAAAGACACATTCACTCTCAGTGATGGAAGGCTAGGTCACACTACTCGAGGCCATTTAGCGGTCATTCTTACTCCGACTGGACCATCTCGTCCGCTGGGGTGCATCTGGGATGGGGGGGTGGTGGAGGAGGCTGGGAGAGGAGGGGCGGTGACCTTGGATTTGATGGTTGGTGTAGATTATCCTGTTGTGTGAATGGGCTCAAGAGTGGAAACGCTGGCTCCCCTGACGACTCCAGACCAGCTGGAGTCCAACAGTTTTTTTTTCCAGCATGTTTTATTTTGTCAGGGCCAGTCTGGCCAGGCTCGTGCGGCGTGATAGAGTCCAAGACTCGCCAAAATTAAAATCTGAGAGTGACCCTGACCGCCAATTGCAGTTAAGAGCTTATGCGGGAGGCAAAACAGAATAAATTGAACAAAAACTTATTGTAATAATTTCCATATCTTTAGATAGGTTACATCAGAAGAGATTCCCAACTTCACCTGCTGCTGTCTTGATTAAGGAGTGATTCAGTTTTGTTTGAAGGACTGCAACTCATAGCAAATATCAATATGCCTGAATCTTGTTCATATTTGATATTTGAATGAATTTACATAAGTCAGAGATTACAAAATAAGAGAAAAAGTTTCATACAAAATTTACCTATCAGTGTTATGCTTGTAATTATATCACTTCAAAACACATTTGTAATCTAAGGGTAAACTGTAGCTTTTCTACCATTAAGCAGTTGTATTTACAGTTAACTGATATAAGCAAATGGGACTTTTTTTTTTTTTTTTTTTTGAGAACAAAACTTGGTTGTGAGATTCTTTTTCTTCATGTCTTCGACACGCCGTCTTTGCTCATGCATAATATACAAGGTGTCTGGATGAGATGACAAGCATATAATCAAGACTAGTCATTTAGTCTGAACCCCCTTGTTTGACAAGGCTTGCACAGTCTTGCACGACCAAGGATTTAGAGCAACTAGAGTCAATAAATATCAATCAGTGGTATTGTTTATATTTTCTGGCATTTACCTGACATTCCTTTTAAATGCACCTTACGGTGAGTGAGCAGATAAGTGGCTGCTAGCCTAGATGTGACTGCATTTGTGAACGACCACATTCTTGACATCATTCAATCAATATTCACAACATCTACGAGATGTCTCTGCAGTCAGTTTTGCATGTGTACGAGCACTGATATGACAAATAGTGATGTCATTGTCCCATTTGTCTTATCCTGTCACTAAGGATAAGACCACGTGTCCATAACGATGTCCTTGCAAGTGCTGGTTCCTTTTTCTCCCCCTTTACAATGGAATAACAACGTTGTGCATTCCTGACAGCACAGAGAACTTGGCATGTCTTTGGCATTCAGCGCCCTGGAGTCCTGGAAGTTAAACATATTTCAGCTTTTCACAAAAGAGCACTGTGCTTCAAAGGGGTTTTCAAAAGTCAAAGAGCAACAGTAGGAGCCATGCCCAGCATATCCGGTGTTCATTTGTTTAGCATTGCTAGCTACAAGAGATGCCTGTTGGACACAGGGGCAACCTGACAGTGCTGAACTAGTCTGTCATTTGATTCATTCATTCACTGACAGACCATAGTCTGTCGGAGGGGGTTACAGCTCTCAGCGGACTCTTTAGAACCAGCCTCCACATCGAATTGCCGTTTATCACCAACGCTTTTAAGCGGCAAAATATTCAAAGCAGGTCGCTGATAGATACCTGTTAGATTTACATGTGTTCTCAAATAGCCACTATCCTCTGAGCTGTCTTTCATCTGAGAACCTGTGCTGATTGGATGGCTGTTATGCATAAAGCAATGTCATGAATACACAACAGTCAGCCTGGTGTTCCTCTGAGAGGTGTGTTTGTATTAGGATATCAATCATGGTGAGCTCTGTGATGCCCGTACCAGCCCCGTCTTGAGGGAATGGTGTGTCTGAACACGTAAGCTCAGAGCTCAGGCTTCTCCCAGCATGGTGCTCACGTTGTCTTCCTTGCAGATGAGCATTGATTGATTTGTTTATGGTAATGATCTAGCCAATCCATTATTCTTAACTACATAGACTGGTTTACTGTGATACACACAGTATCCGGTGGAAACTGTATGATGCCCAATTACAGTGAAGCCAGTCCAAGAAGCGTCTCTTTTTTTTTTTTTTTTTTTTTTTTTTTTTTTGCTGAGCCTTTCCTCTTCATCCAAGGACAATTTGAAAAGTGGGAGCCCTCTTTTTCTCCCTGGCTGGAGGTTTCCGAATAATATTTTGTCCAGTTACAGGGGAAAAAATGCAGTGTCTAGCACTTTAAGTGCAGTGCTGTGTTTTCTGTGGTTAGATAATTCTTTTGTACAAGCCTGCTGTAAGGTGTAATTTATGTGTATATTTGACAGTATATAATAGTGTCATGAATGTATAGGACATCATAGATTACTTTTTAAGTTATGTGTCAGTTTAAGACCTTTACACACAAAATATGTTTTCAGGGTCAGACTCATCTCATGTTGCTGTGATATTGCCTGATGGATTTCAGGTTCCAGTTGTTTGTGCTTCATCTATGTTTATTACAGCATTGCTTGGCTCCTTGTCCTCTATAGTCACCATTTCTAGGTTTGCACATTGTTTTTTTTTTTTACATATGAGTTGGGCTTTCTGTATGAATGCTTGTGGATTATGGCACAGAGGATTGCAATATCAAATTCATTAAAATACAACATTACCTTCAGGTAATAGTTTTATAGGCATTGTGGAATTAAACATTACACACCATGGTAAGAAGAAGAGGGTATACTTTTTCTCCATGTTCTGGTTTACTAAAAAGTTCCTCTTTTTGATACTTTGGATGTTGCTGCTTCACTGTTTCGACAGTTTTTTTTTTTCCTTTGTTTGTTTGTTTTTGTCCCCGCAGACCACTGATGATGTCTGGCAAATATATTAGGACTACAAATCATCTGGTGGCTTAACTGCGGAATATCAGAAACCTCATATTTCTCAACATAGCTCTTAAAATGGCATCATTTACAACAGTGAAGTCTTGAATTCCTTTCAAAAAATATGTCTTGGTAAAATGTCTTAACAGCCTCTTTTTAAGGCGCACTATAAAGTCAGGCATGCTGACATGGTGCCAGCCCTGCGTATTGCTGTGAGATCATCAACACGAGATGCAGTGAGGCTGTTTCATGGTTCCATGAAAAATATATACATTACCACATTTGATGCTCCTTCCTCTCCTAGATGAGAGTGTAGGTATTTCCATACGAAAAAAAAAAAGAGCTTTCTTTGGAAGTTGTCAGCTATATGTTACACACACATACACACCCATACACACACATACAGGCACTGACACAGATCCAAGGGAGGATTATTGCCTCATCCATTCACGCCCTCAGCTGGGTATCAAATGTTGGATTTCTCACCTCTTAAAGGTGCAATGAGTAAGATATTTACTGCCTCATAGCACAAAATGCACCTGATATATCTGTGGGTTTGATAGAGAAGTTGATGAATACCAGCGACTTAGAGATTTTCTATTTTTTTTTTTCCATTCATGCATTCATTCCTTCAGTTTTTAATACTGTGAGACTAGTACTGAAAACACACTGAGGGTCAAGGCCCTATATTTCAAGAAAGCTTACAAATGATCAAAAAGAAGATATCAAATTAAAAAAACAAATTATCATTATTATTACTAATATTAGTCATGGCGGTAGCAGTATTAGTAGTATCTCTAGTTGTAGTGGTAATGGTAGTTTTAATTATCACTAATCAATAAAACATTCACAGTAATTTCTCATATCTGTGAATTTACCCATTGTAACTGGAATATTGAGCTTTCAGGTTTGTTGTGATCAGTGCCAGGTAGGTGGAACACTTCATCTAAAGGCAGTCTCTCCTTGGTCTGCACTAACTGTTGAAACCTCTTAACAGAAACCAGTCCGGAGAGCGCGCCTGATAAACTCCCACTCTACACTTGAGAAATGTGGTGAGATAAGATGGCAGTCTTTGGAGAACAGCTTTATAAATAAACAGAAACCCGTGTTGCCGTCTTCTCGGAGGGAGCGAAGGGCAGCACAACATTTTGATATGGAATACAGTGATACAGCATGTTACTTCGGATGCTCATCATCATAATAATAAACTTTGCCAGTTGCTGGGTGAGATTTCTGGCTTTCAAAACTCACTCCCACACCAGCAGTGGAAAATGATACTACAAGCAAGTGACCATGAGACCAGTAAGCCCTCTCAAAAAGGAAATAAAATGACCAAGTATTATTATTATTATTATTATTAAGATTATCATTATTAAAACATTATTCAAGCTAATCTATTTATATAGTCCTTGAAAAAAGAGCTTACCTAATATTGTTTGCTACTAATTTTAATCACATTACCAATTACTCTCTCTAAAAATTAATTAGATTACTAATTACTTTACTTTTGCATTAGTTTCTAAAATCCAGATCAGTGCTTATCATAAGGAGACACCAAACCATAAGGACACTGATCTAGGATCACTTTCATTCATTAAACCGTAATAATAAATTAGATCTAAAAAACTGATTCCAGACCAGCAGAAAGGAGTTGATATCTTTCAAAAAGTCCCATGTTCAAGTAATGGAAGTAATGCAAGTTTTATATAACTTGTAACATGATTACTGAAAATAAATTGTAATCTGTTATCATCTTGTTACTGGGGGGAAAAAATCTAATTACAGGAGGGCGGGGTTAGTCTTATCATGCAATAGTTGGGATATGTCACTTTCCCACTTGGTATTGATGTTGAATCGTCGCTCTAATCAGCTACTTAACTTGTTTTTGTTGTGAAAATAAAGGCTTTGGGGTTGCGCCAGAGACTTAAGCAGCAGGTGCTACAATCTATTAATGTCGGAGTTCCCGGTCGCTGATAAAGGTTTATAAACACCATAGATTAATTAATTCCCCTTTAACTGAGAGAAGATGGCAAGTGAGAAGATGTCTGTCAGTGGATTGCCTTTGTACCTGTGAATGTGGGAGAAAGAGCTCATCTTGCCGTGCCACAGCCCTCCATTCAGCCTCGCTGGCCAGCAATTCCCTAAATCGTCCTACAGAGTCTGGAACAGACGACTGGGCTGAGCCTGGAGGCTTTGAGGGCCAGGGAAGGGACAGGGGGGAAGAAAGCTCCGGGGACAGAAGGCTGGTTAAGGCTCCCATGTGCCCAGGATGGTGCGAGCTGCCAAAACTGGAGGCTAAACAGCTACAGATCGTCTGCAGGCTTTGTTGTGTGGATTATGCACGGACAAATGGGAGCGATTACAGAGATTTTGCAGGACCTAGCAGAGCTCATTTATCTAAGTTGCCAAGATAACACCGCTCACATCAGGATAGGTGATAAGACTACAAGTAGTAAACAACACAGAATAATGATTAGGATGAAGATAATTGGTTTTTAATGAGACATATTTCCCCGTGTTATGAAAAACAATCAGTTAACAGTGTGTGTGTGTGTGTGTGTGTGTGTGTGTGTGTTTGTTTGTGTGTGTGTGTTCAGGAGGAGGTGTGCCCCAACTCTGCAGGGGAGGCGGTCCAGAGGTGTGTGTGGTCATCAGCGGTCAACGTCAAGGACAAGTTTATTTATGCGACACAACCAACCTTGGGTCGAGTTCTCATAGTTGACATCCAGTCTCAGAAGGCCGTCCAGGTAATTTTCACACACAAACTGAAAAACCAAGCTGTTATTTATTTTCACAGTGACACTAGCTCAACATGTAATATGAACGAGTTAACATTTGTACAAACGGACAAAGGAAAGAAAAGGGAAACAATCTTTTGTGTGTTTGTCGGCTTTGTAAAAGTCAAAGTTTCTCCTACAAAACCGATGTTATTCAATATTTAGTGACGAAGCTCACAGTCAAAAGAGTATTGAAGGTTTCTTCCTTCTGTTTGACTTATTCCTGAGAATATCATGTTTGAAAGCTGCAATGCTCCCAGTTTGATAGAACATTTTTCACAAGAACTGTCGATAAATCATCACTAGATATGGTTATTTTCTTTGATTGATTTTGCTGAATGAAGGACACGTTCCTTTCATCAGAATGTCCCCTTCGACTCAGGATTCATTTTGATACAATACATTGTCCTTCATCCAGAAATTCAATTATCTGACAGCACTGGCTTGGACGTGCTCAAACTTTCATCCAAACTTGTTTTTTTTTTTTTGTTTTTTTTTTTTTTTTTGCTTTTTTTTTTAAACAGCTAGTGCCCTGAGGGATACATGGATTTATAATTTTGTAACTGGATCTTAATAAACTTTATTGGTACTGCAGAACAATTTCCAAAATATTGTGACAAAGGGTTTGGCAAGCAATGAAGCTATAAGCCATATAGTCATAGTGGAAAAAAAAAGAAAAAAAATGGAAGAAGACAGACCCATTCGACAGGACAAATTGGTAAAAATTAGTTTGAATACAGATTGTAAAGGCTTACCTCACCTGACCCATCTAGGTTGGGATCTGTTATGGAAAAAATGTTCCTCAAGCCACATCAACACATCACCCCTACTCTCTTCCACTTGCACTGACAATCAAATTTAGTTTTTCTACATCAAGATCCACCCTCTCACCTTCAGCGCTGCTGCTAAGCCCCTCCCTGACCCCTTTCATACACGCTACCCCCGGCAAGCCCTAGCTTAACCTCTTCATTGATGTAATAACCTGGTAATCCATAGGCCCAAATCTTCATGGATACGGTAACCTGGCAACCCCTCATAGGTGTGTAACATGTCAGCCCCTACATTTATCTTCATAGGTGGAGGCAAGAGGCAGTGCCTGGAAGGTTGTGCCACCCAGCAGTACATAATACCATTTATTTTCCCGAGGGAATCTCACTTCTGCTGGCCTAGAAACCAGTGCACCTCATCCTCTGCCGTGGAAAACATATAGCACACTCATCAGTAAACAGCCTTCAGTTAAATCGGTGTCACTGGGTTTGTGGGTGTGTCCGGTTAATCCCAGGTCCCCTAGATCTCCGCAGGTGCTTTTGACACCATGGTGGCTGTTTACAGCTCACAAGGCTCTCGGGGACCCACCGGTAAGCAGGTTGTTGTCCCAGAGACTGTCACATACTCATTATTCTGTTGCCTGGAGGTTTAGCTTCATTGCATTATATTAGCAGTTGCTAATTAACCACCTGAACCATGCCTCCCATCTCAAATAGTAAGAAATGGGAGCACTACTCTCAGTTACCTTGCTTTCCGTTTTCAGATTTAATTATTTCACTCTCTCAGATTGACATGTGTAGAGTATTAATGAGAAAATTGCATTCTGAAACTTAGAGCTAGGTAAATGCACAGTGAACACTTTAATGACATGATTGTTTTGTTTTTGTTTTTTGCAAGTTATAACGTCATAAAGCCTTGAAATTACAAGAACATATTGGCTGAGGATCTTGCTAATCCTCCTCAGTCAAACAGAAGTTGGTTAGTTAAAAGACTAACACGAACACCTGTTTTCTCTGATGACTATATGCTCAGAGATTAGGATTCCACAGATATTCTCATTTTGCCTGCAATAAACCTCTCAGGAACTGTTTACTCTCAGAGTAATACGATATATTTTGCCCAAGTAAACAATGCTATTAGGATTTCATAGCAAAACTAACACAACATTATAGAAAGTAAGCTTGCAGTCTAAGGGGATTCAGGGCATACAGGATTGCAACAGTTTTCTTGAAAGGAGATGATTGCTTTTTCTGCTGCACTTGATGTAAAAGCTACTGCATGCATTGCTTTCCCTTTTGCTTTTCCCCTTCCCCTGTGAGCTGGCTGTCAATCTGCACTCAGGTGGACATAATGCTTGAGAGGCACTTTACCGCCACATGTGACTCATCTATTGTTCAGACCTGGAATATTGTAGCCAGGTGTCAAGGAATGGATACAGATTGAAAGCAATTACTTCAGTGTGGTAAAGCAATAGTCTCTGTCACCACTTGATTTGAAATGCAGTTCAACACCCAAGCACCTCATACATAAAAAACACACCCCCAGTACGGCTTGTTAAAAGAAGCCTTTCTCTTGTCAACCCCGGTGCCTTAGTCTGGAGGAAAGTTTTCAAATGTATTACCACCGCACATCAAAGGGGATCTCTTCAAAAGCATGTTCTAGATAGATAACCCCAAATAGTTGTTTCGTGGCCCTGCCATCTTTAAATGTTTGGTTTGGTTTGATTTGGTTGTGTGTGCCCTTCCAGACGGTCAGCACCGACCCTTATCCTGTGAAGCTCCACTATGACAAATCCCACGACCAGGTGTGGCTGCTCAGCTGGGGAGACATGGAGAAGAACTTCCCCACTCTTCAGGTAATTCAGCCAATTGCACTGTCACTTTAATGCCGTTGTTTTTTTGCTGTCTAATCCCCTTTTGGAGGACTTTTAATATGGTATCTTTAGACAGTGTAAATGCAGCAAAGGACAGGCTGTGCACAAGAAAGATGATTCCCCCAGGATTTGATTCCTGGTCAGTAAGGGTACATGATGTCTCCCCAGAAATTATGGTCTCATGTCGTGCTCACATCATGTCGGATTTACAGATTTACAGTAACCACAAGCTGCTTTTTTTTTTTTTTTTTTTTTTTTTAGTAACACCAATAGTACATGGATCAGAGGCCAGGAAACCCAAAATGATTTTACATATTATTATTATTTTTTTATTTATTTATTTGCTATTGTAGGTTTTCTGCTTGCTATGTCTTTTTTTGTTTGTTTTATTTTGTTTTGTTTTGTTTTTTTTTTTAGATTTTCTATTTCACTGATATTATTTGTTTGTTATTATTATTATTATGATTATTATTATTATTTTAACTACTACTAGTAGTAGTGGTAATATTGTAGTAGTAGTAGTAGCATCATCATTTTTTTTTTTTTTTTTTTTGTTTAAACATAGTCAGCAGTGTTGGGGGGCGGTGTTTCAGGCAGCCCCCACACCTGTGAGAGGGAGCCTGCCCGCCTCTCACACCCCACCTGGTGGTGCAGTGGGCAGCCCCAGATGTTCACGTTAATATCCTAGAGATTATTACATGGAAGACATATGGCAATTTTTGAAGGCCCGGTTCAAGAAAATAAAGATACAAATAGTTCTGTTCATACATATACAGTTGATTGCACTTAGAAGAAGTGAGTAATGCTGCTCTGCTGCTCACGATCATCTTGGATATGTGCATTTCAACAAGTTCTACATTTTGTAATTCCAGCGTGACATCCTGTTCTTCCACTTTTTTCCGACATGATGTCAACATGGCATTAGTCACCGCATGACCTCTTGGAGTCATTTTTCAGTAATTAGTTAATTAATACTCACTCAATATGACAGCAACAAATTGTGCAGATCATGTTAATTGCTACAGCCGGAATCAAAGAATATTCACTGTAGTGGGAATTTTTAAAAATTCCACTGTAGGTTTAATTACTAGTGTCTGCCGGGAGACATCTTTACCCTCCTCAGTTTTGGTGTTGTCAGTTTTTTTTTTTTTTTTTTTCTCTTTTGACATAGCTGAAGCACTGCTTGTCATGGGACACACACAAGTTCATAATGTGGGGTTGTTAGCTGTGGCAAATTCCTTTGTGTATTTTGGCACAATTAAAGCAAAGCCTGCCTAAACGCTCATGTACAGAAACAGGCACATTTCTGCAAGCTTCCATGAATGTGCAAGTATATTGGTGCTGTTGGGTGAACACCTTGTATCTCCAAAATGTTAGCTCTTCAGGAACAAAGGAAAACAGCCTTAGTTTTAGTTTGTAGACCATGCATTTTTTAAGTTTGTGTAATTGGTTTTGTTAAGGATTCATGAACCTTAAGCTCTGTAGAAATCGCTCAAACCATAGAGTGGCATACACACTTTCAACTGAAGTGAAACAGTAGGCATTATTATCTGGTAGATATTCCATTTTGGAAATAAATTCCTTACAGCATCAAATAAAGTGACTTTTTGAGACGTCGTATATCACATGGGCTTACTTGTGTATTGTTATATGAATGAAATATGACTGACTACAAACAGTACTGTGCTCATAGTTTATTGTATTCATGTTAAATGCTCCCCACCCCCTCCTGTGGTACACACCAGGTGATCAGCCAGGCCAGTGGACGTGTGTCCCACCACACCATCCACACCCAGCCAGTCGGCAGGCGCTTCGATAGGGTGGACGACTTCTTCATTCCCGCTTCTAGCCTCATCATCAGCCACATCAGGTTTGTCAGTCAGTGTGTGTGTGTGTGTGTGTGTGTGTGTTGGTTGGGGGAGGTTGTACAAATCTATGGGTTTATTTTTTCATCTAGTATCATGAAAATGACTTTTGATTCAAGAAAATTCCTTGGACAAATTGAATTGTAAACAAGTGAAATTCACTCACCCTGTTCAATTTATTCAATTGTAGTCTGATAAATGAGATTTAAAGACTCGATTTAGAGCTCCATACAATACTAAATAACTTGGAAATTTGAGTGGATATTTTTTTCGTCGTGTTTGTTAGAGCCTGCGTGTGTGTGTGTGTGTGTGTGTTTGTGTATGTCTGCGTGTGAGGAATACACCATGTTCCTTATGGAGATTGAGAGCTTAAACACCAAAGTCATCCATGGGTAGATCACTTTGTGCTCTGTATTACATCTTAACTATACTCTGTGCTGAGTGATAGGTGATAAGCACTATCTGAAAAGTGAGAAAATTTGAAGTTGTATCATCAGTCAAATAGAAGGGCAGGCATTTTTCAATGATATGTGGCAAAGCTTTATGTTTTCTGCAGGAGAGCGATTTTAAAAAAATACTGTTTTGAAGTAGCGATTCAAAACATTGTGTAGAAAAGTCTGTGACACGAGGTTGTGTGAACCAGGGCCATGCAGTCATGCGCCACAGAGGGCCAACTGTGAAGAGTGCAGGTTTCAATCCCAACCAAAGACGACATCAGGAGGTCATTTCAATGATTAGATCCTCTTCTCCAGTTGAAGATGCGCTAATGAGTGAAGTCACCCGGTGAAGTTTTCAGTTGTAATGAAAACTGAACCCATCATGGTTGAATGCCTCTGGTGAAGGCTACAGCTTAAAATCACTGAGCAGCACTGTATATGACTGCTCAACTGAAATAGCTCCAAAAATAAACTGTGACTATATTAGCAATACTGGATTAACAGCATAAAAAGTCATTAATTTAAAGGTCACATAATAAAATCCACTGACAACTTTTTATTACTAAAAAGGTGAGTGTTGTCGAGTCTCAGCCTATCAAGCAAGACCTCCCATCCACCTTTATCTGCAAGGTGACAGGTGAAAAAGCCTGAAGCGAAGCCGAGCAATGCGGTCTAATCAAAATGCGCTCAGCCTTTGAGCATGAAGTTTCACTGGTTATTGCTTGGTCAGATACGTCACTCAAACGAGGACAGGCAGCGTCAATATGTTCCTAAGCATCCAGAATTTAGTTAAAATAGGCTACAAAACAAACTGATGTCGTTAAATTTTGTGAAATGTGCGCAGGATCTGAAATGCACAATATATTTTGTGGACATATATCAATGAAGCTTAGGCAAGTAAAATAACTTTGACTAAGGTCAGGGATAGGCTCCGGCAAATAAAAGAGTGGTTGAATTAAACACTAAAAGAAAGAAAATGCCTGTCTCTCATCTAACCGCATGATTTCAATTTCAGGCTTATAACCTATTTTTCATTGTGCTTCCTTCATTAATCCTTTTGTGGTGGGGAAACATATTTCTATCACATTTTGCGCACAGAATATATATATATTTATATGTTGCCTCCTTATGCCTCCTTATTACTATTTGTCAGTCGACAAAAAGTGTCTTGGTGTGGACCCCATGACAATACTGTTATTTTGGATAGTGCTAATCACATGCAACACACGATATACATTCCTCTGCATATTCCTTAAAAGAGAGGAATCTGAGGAAGACAGTTGTTCAGCTCACCTGCTTTTTGATATTTTATCTCATCAGCAGCAAAGGGCACACACGTGCAGAGCTACATATCAATTCAGCACCCTTTGCTTTTGACAAGTCATGACCAGTTGACATACTCAGGCTTAACTTGGATAGAGAAAGCTGGCATCCTTCTTTCGCTTGGCTGGAGTCGTGAAAAAGCCGAGTGCACGCAGGAGGCCTGGAGGATTTGACGAAGTTAACGGTCTCCTGGAGAGGAGGAGGAGCAGGGGGTGCTGGCACAGCTGTAATTTGATCCACCAAGACCTGCAGAGGCACCTTCTTCTCATGCTGGGTTTCATTTGCACTCATTTGAACTGGTTATCCATGAATTTTCCTCCTTATCTTTAGTGTTTAGGTTTATGGCTACTCATTGTATACCACTCTTATGATGAGCATTAACTAAACAGCCTAAACTGTAGATGAAAATATGTAAGCAAAACCACATTTTCCTTTGAGATGTCACTGAAAACAAATGTTAGCTTTCTGAGAAACATTTCATTTGATGTCATGTACGCCGCCAATTATGCAAGACGGCATGCTGATGGTTGTGACTATTTACCGGCACTGGTGAGATTAAAATGCCCTCTCTTAGTTAAGCAGCTATTCTGTTGACAAGCTGCCCGCTGAAATTATCACCATAGGTGGTAATGACAGTGTAGCAAAAGAAACATGCCATAAGTACTGTATTTTAAAATGAAAAATAACTTCAGCTTCAGCGTTGCACACTGGAATATTTTTGTAACTGAACATTTAGGTAGCTCATATGATAGAGAGCCTGCAACTTGTTAAGAGCTGGGTCCTGATCGCATGGGCCTGCGTTTGAATCTGATCCGAGGCCTTTTGCTGCATGTCATGCCCTCTCTCTCCCCTGCCTTTCCTGTCTCTCACTACTGTGACTGTTAAATAGCAGAAATCCCCCCAAAAAATGAACATTTAATCACCTGCTTTTGATCCTTTGTTCCTGTGTAGCTGACAGGGCAAAGCACAGGCACTGCGAGGGGTTGATTTTCTCTGAATAAACTCACAGGAAGTGCAAATAGGCCACTATTTTTATTTGTACCTCTAATTGTTGAAGCACCAATATTTGTATCTGTATTTGAATTTTTACAAAAGAAATAGGCGTGGTTTTAGAATATCCCACTTAAAGAAATTGTTCCTCATTTAACTACTGTAATAATTAATTGCTGTTATGGCCCAACCTTGGGAAGCCTTACAGGGCAGACAACACTCCACCACAGACCCAAGGTAAAACTCTAACAGTCCCAGGATTTATTAGCAAAAGGACGTACAACGCTAACAAAGGACAAAGTCGAAACAGCAAACATCACAAAATCCCCGGCTGAGAGGCAGCGAGGCCAGCAGTCTCCACGCCAGACGCCTCCGCTCTCCACTGCAGACTCAGGAGCTTTTACGCACGTCACTCCCAGGGCCAGGTGCACCTCCTTGACTAATCAGATAGATCACACCTGGGCGGGGCTACAGAGAGGACAAGAGGGGAAAAAGGACACACAGTACAGAGAACGCATGCAGCCGTAACAATTACACTTACATAAAATATCGGTTTATGACATTTGTATCCCGAGCAATAATCATGCGCAGCCACAAAACAATCAATGAAAGGAAAATAATTTCAGAATTCACAGAGGCCGTTCAGCTCTTACGTGAAGATCATGAATCCCCACGACTACCCGCTACAAACTGCAGGAGGCTGAACACGATCTGCAGTAGTAAAATAAACGTCAAACACAGCAACATAAAATGCCCTCCCACACTTACAAATGATAAACAAATAAATAAATAAGCTAGTGGCATTATTTATGTAGCTTTAAGCAGCGCTCTCGACACTGTTTCTCCACTCCAGGCTCCATGCGTGCGCGCGTGTGTGTGTGTGCAAAACAAAAGTGCAATAAACATCCGTACAAAATACATTACCTGGGCTTTGCCGAATACATTGTTTGGATTTGGCCACACCGACTGGAGATGTGTGGCATGTGCACTGATAGAGAAGTATTTGACAAGGCCTCTAGCAGCTGATAATGTAATTTCAGATAACGTCATAACTTTTCAAAATGTAATAAAATGTCTGACAGATCTTACATTGAATCTGTTAATGTAACAGCATTTACTTGTATGTATTACCTTTAAGGTCTGTAACCTGTTTTTTTAATTGATGTAACAAACTCACATAGATAACAATCAGTGGGGGAGAAATATGACTGCCTGTGAAAAAACAATAAAACTCTTTCATTGCACTATTATAATTAATTTATTTCCATTTTATTTAAATCTGAAAGTAGTCCTGAGAATTCAGCAGTCATTCAGCTCATCTTTAACTTTATTTTAATGCAAAATGTTGACCCTCAAAGCATAACCCTAAGGTATTGTACAGTATGGTGCTTCAACCCAGCATAATAATACTGATTAATGATGGAATAAGAAATTACAAATGCTTATATTTCTTACAATATGGTACATAATACATTATTAGTCTATCATAATTACATAATTAGTTAAAATGTGATGTAATGTGAAAAGTTGAAATATGATATTGACACTTTATCGAAAAATGCATTACTCTAACAAGTTCAATTAAATTTTCAACCCATTCGGAGGATCATCTAACTACATCTTGGCAATTTCTTACATTATCTGACAGTTATTACATAATCCAGCTGCTACGTGGGGTCAAATAATGACTAAGTGATGGTAGAAAACAAATCCCTTAGTCATTTGTTGTGGCAGAGCTTCGCGAGCCAATGACAAATGTGCTTTTCAGTCTAAGGACAGGATGAGCACTAGTTAGAGAGAGTGTCTTATAACCAAAAGGTGACAGACTGAATCCCCCAACAGCCATGTGTGTCCTGTCAAAGTGTCTGTGAGCAAGACAGCAAACCCTTATTAGTTCACTCATTGTAAGTTGTTCTGGACAGGAGTGTCAGGTGAATGTTTGATCTGGGAAATATAAAGCCAAACCGGTCTTAAGCCAGATGCACCTCACTGCATTCGGCTGAAAACTGAGGGAAGAGCCGCAAATGTGGAGACCAAAGTTTAACAGTGTAGAGAAAATGATCATTTGTATATAAAGCCAAACAATGTGTCACTATGCTGTAAGTGCTAAAACCTGGTGTGTATGTGTGTGTGTGTGTGTGTGTCCTGCCATGCATATGAGTTGACTGCATTTTTACATTTCAGCAATTATTTATTTATTTATTTTTTTTTTTTCTCAGAATCTCAGATATTGGCAAAGTTTAAAATAACTGCTGCCCCGGGGAGCTGTGATATATTGTTCTCGGACCCACACAGTCGTTGTTTGTCTGTTGGCAGAAACGCAGCATAGATGAGTTGATTTAGTTGCCGAGCAGTGTGAGCAGTGTGAACACTAACACACATTCTGCAGTTTCTAGGAATTGTTTAATGACAGGGGAATCCCCCAGCAGCCACATTAAAGCATGCAGGAACTTCTGGGGCTTGACATTCATTAAAAACATTGACTTACAGTCAAGTAACTCTGCAAGTCAGCGAAAAATACAGTTATTTCTTATTTTTACCTCTGCTACCCTGCAGCTTAGGCCGTCTGCGTCTATTTTTCACAAATTTCTAATCATTGCACTGACTGCCTTTCGGCAAAACAAGCAGGGTTAGATGTTGATTTCATGTTTTTGTGCTGGGGGATAGGTGAACAAGAATTGCTGTGTTATAGATATCTTTCACTGTGTTCATTGCTTTGTTTCCTGTTCATGAGTTTTGCCCTCAGGATCTTTAACCGATCTACAGTGGAAACATTACGTTGGGGTTCAGTGTGAAGACCCCGTCATTTCTAAGTTGAGAATATTGACATAAAGATGAGATAATGAAAATCCGAAGTAGCTTTAGCACCACACATCTTGACTGAGGAATCCGCAATGCATTAATCATGGGTAGAAACAACAAACGGCAGCTGTCAGTTTGGTTGAAAGCAGTCTGGGTCTGCCA
Source organism: Myripristis murdjan (assembly GCF_902150065.1). Taxonomy (NCBI): domain Eukaryota; kingdom Metazoa; phylum Chordata; class Actinopteri; order Holocentriformes; family Holocentridae; genus Myripristis; species Myripristis murdjan. The sequence continues at coordinate 7,771,290 of NC_043989.1, forward strand.
GTGATGCAGCCCAGCTGTGATCACATCACAGTGAGAGCCAAACAACGTTTGATCATCATTTTATTACACGTCAAAAACTCTAGCTGTTTGTGAAAGTAATCTTTTCATAGTGGGATAAATGCACCATTGACATTTACCTCCCAAGCATGTTACCAGTACATCACAGTTGATATACTACCTACAGATCTGTGACAACAGCCACAAAACTGTGTAAAATACACGGCAAAACACATTCAGAAATGTTTTAGAGTCCAGAGTGGTGATAAAGCATGAAACTCTGTCTGCCAGTCAATAGAAAAAAAAAAATAATTGGAATGAATCTAAAATATTGTAGTTTAAAAAATGTCAAGCAAGTCGAGAAAATTTCACCTTTTCTCTTATGGAGCTGACGTCTTAAAAATAAATAATAGCTTAGCATTTTTACTTTTTTAAAAAAGCATTACATTTCTCAGGCTCAATACAAGATTCAATTATTTATAAAGATGGACATTGCAGGCAGCAAGATCAAGATACAAGCTCCTGTGGCTTTTGTCACTCCTCTCTTCTTTTATGGCCAAAGTCTCCTGCCTGGTCTCCAATGGACAGCACGATCCCTGGATCAATGATTCCCTTCACACGGCTGATAATGTGCTCCATGGCTTTCAAACAGCCATTTTCTGTTCACATGAACAGACAGCTTGGTGTTAAAGCAGCATAAAGGAAGATGAATGATAGCAAGATTGAAGTGCCTGTCAGCATCGATCAGCTGGTATTCACATTTAATTGAGGCTTGTCAGCTCCTTGCATATTCTTCTACTCGGCTGCTCAGCTGTTGAAATGCAATGTGCCATTATCAAACTCTTTCGGTTTTTTAATGAGTAGTATTTTCACTGATTCATGGCCACATACAAAACTGTTACCACTCTATTAGAGGGAAAGTGCTGGGTAGATGATGCTAGACTGCCATGCTAAGATTGCCAGGGACCAGAAAATGGTAGTTGAATTGGTTAAATGGGCCCTCCCTTTCATTTAAAAACCCTGTATTCTTCTTTCTCAGAAAAGCCAATATTTTAATGCTGATAAAGACTCATGTCATCTGTGCAATCCCTATAGTCCTCCCTATGTAACATGTAAACTGCAAAAATACACAAACCACTTACTAGATCACATATGTCTTAAATTCTTTTCTCAACACATCTGAGAAATTCTGCCAATGAAATAATTTTCATGATTTCCCACTGCAAATCATGACTTTCATTGTCTTGATATGAGTACCATACATACCATACATATGTACCATACATCAGAAACAGAATTACCTCGCGCCTTTGGTCAATTTTGTGCTTTCAGAAAAATTTAATTTTAACATTTAATACAAGATTAAATTGCACTAAGGATATAGTAAGCATGTGTATGCCTTATCATTTAATCTCAGTGATAACACACATCAATGAAATTTCCTCTTGCTCTTTTATAATCAGCCGAAAGAGCGTACTATTGCTCTGACACTTGTACCCCTAACCACTGGGTGCATATTATTTAGCAATCTGGGAAATGGCAGTTCAGGAAATTAAGGTTATTCTACTGTTCCACTCATTGTGAGCTGGTAAGATCTACGTCAAAAAGCCAAAAGTATGAATAGAAAATGTCATATAATTTTATATTTCCATGAATGAGAAATGTTATTAAATCATCTTTATTCTTTTACCAACAGATTTGGCATCATTCTTCATCGAAATGAGCCTGTTCTTCACAAAATTGACCTGGAGACCACAACATATGTGAAAAATATCAGTTTACGGGAGTACAACTGCATCCCCAAGTCAGTAGCCTACACACACCTTGGTGGCTACTACTTTGTCAACTGCAGGCCTGATTCCACCGGCGCCACTCAGCCTCAGCTTATCTTGGACAGCGTGACAGATGCTGTCATTGGCCAGAATGGCGACGTCACCGGGACGCCGTACGTGTCCCCGGATGGTCACTACCTGGTCACTGTGGACGACGGCGACGGCCTGATGAGGATCCAGATGATCTCGGTACGGGGGGAGATCCAGAAACCCTTCGACATTCACACCAACCTGCACCTATCAGACCTGGCCTTCCAACGCTCATTCACCGAGGTCCACCAGTACAACGTGTTCGGAAGCTCCAGCCGCCAAACCGATGCTCTGTTTGTGGAGCTGAGCAGCGGAAACGTCAAGATGATCAAGAGCTTGAAAGATGCCACCAAGTCGTACGATTGGCCATGGAGCAGTAGGAACAGGGTAATGGCCGGCAGCGGACTGTTTGGACAGTACCTCATGACCCCGTCCAGAGAGTCTCTCTTTATCCTGGATGGACGACTCAACAAGCTCAACTGTGAGATCACTGATGTCCTCAAAGGCAACGTTGTGGTGTGGGTTGGGGAGTCCTAGGTAATACATCAAGACCCAATGATCGCTTTTTCTTACAGTAAAAGGTACTGTTGCACTGAATTTTGTTGCAGATTTTTAATTTTTCTGGGGGCGTGATAGAAAATACCACTGATTCCAAAACCAAATTGACCATTGGATGATGGACCATCATCCAAAAAAAAAAAAGGATAATAAAAGATGGAGTAATTTATTGCTGTTGTTATCAAGCCAAGTTTGTTTTTCCACGGGTGGTTTGAAGTCAATCTAAAGTTGCTTGCCAGTATCATTTTTAGGTCATATTGTGTGCCGTAAATAGGGTCAACTTGGCATTCTTAATCACAAGTTTGTTGCAAACTAGATTGCATTTAGTGTTTGGCTCTACTGTAGATGATCTCTCAACAAATTACATACAGTACTTAAGTGAATTGGCAAATATATACAGAATATATACATATATGTCTTGATTATCCCTCGGTTATGTTTCCCCATTTTGAACTTTTTCCTGTGCCTTCAAGGAACCGCCCCACCCCCAAATCAGAGGAATTAGCGTAATTATTCCCAGCGTGACTTCAGATTACACCTCTTCCTTTGACCTTACATTTGTTGTGAGAGTTTCCTCACAAATCCATGTCTCTTGTCTATCTGTCTGTCCGACGCTGAGCCGTCCAAGTCTAATTAAAACGAGCCCTTGCTGTGATCCCATCCCTTCTGAAGTGGAGACCGAGAGATTGAGTGGTTTATTATGGTTGTGTGCTCTGCAACCTTTGATCTGAAAATATAACCAATGTTGAGAGGTTTTGAATGTGATTTTCTTTAGTCCAAGATTAAAAAAAAAAAAAAAAAAGAAAGTCAATGACGATGTTAGTTAAATTGTACCAGCTTTATACTCCGCATTGTGAAATGAAATCATTTCATATGTCCCGTAGCAATGAGTCAATAGGGCACTTGTGTGTGAAGAAAATCCCATCATAATTCCAATATCCCTCGGACCAAAAACACATCTTAGAATACAATAGAATGTACTGTGGAAAACTTGCATTGTCTGCTCTGTTTGACAGTGTGTTTCAAATGGATATTTTAATGAGAAATAATGATGAGTGGGGTAGTTTTGGTGGTAGTGCGTAGAGGATCTCTGAGGATAAGCTTTGAATATGAGACGCTCACAGTTCTTTTTTGAATGCTACTACAGTAGACACATAGCTGGATGAATCTGTCATACATGGTGGCTGGCAAGCACATGAAACTGTTTCCTGGCTGGACACATTCTATGCATTTTCACCCCAGCACTCTATGACAAACACAATGAGGAATTGTATTTCGATTTATCTCAAATTTAGTATGGACTTTTTGATGTTTACAGATTATACACAGCCATTCTGTCTTTCCCGTCAAGACTTATTTGTATGATTTGATTTAGTTTTACTTTGAATACATTTTGCTTTCCAATCCTTAAACCCACTGTCCTGATGATGACCTCTTACGTTTTTCTCTATTGTGTTTTGTACATAGTGGCTGACTATGAGCCCATTAACACAGCAGGCTCCATTCATGTACAGATTTACAAGGGTGAATAATCACAACGCTCCTTTTTAAGACATGAAACAACTCCACTGTCATTTTCAACACCCTGTACCAAGCACATTGTGATCACCTGCACCGCTTTCACCTGCATTCAGCCATGTCTTGTATGTTCATTCATGTGATCGTTATTTATGTAGAGAAAACACACTTGTCATTTTACCCAAGAATAAAACCTGTACCATACTTATCAGTGTAATTTCCATTCCTTTTCTTATTGGAACGTCCTGCTTTTGGTTCTGGTACACAAACATGCACTGTGCAGTTTCCTTATAACCATACCAGTGATTTTGAATGTTTGGCCCATTTACTGCAATTTACGTACATTTTACATTGCATCAAACCATTTTGCAAATCTTGCAGAGATACAAAAGATTTAAGAACATCTAATAAAAATCCCTTGATTTTTAAATGTAAATATGTGCTTGAAACACCCACCTTATGTGGCTAACTCTGTTGTCACCATTCATCATCAGCCACAGAACTAATAATTCTCAGTGTACTGCAAGCATTTCCTTGGGGACTATTTTCTGGCAGGGGGACCATTTTACTTGTTCAATTTCAAGCCATCAAAACACAACAGTGCTGTTGTTTTTGGGGGAAATGTGAACAACATTACATTATTATGATGATAGGATACTGGTGAGAGGGAAGTGTGAAATTTTAAAGTTCATTTTCATTTTGTGTAATGCATGGAAACCAACATCTGTATAACAGGTGGGAATAATTAAATGTTCTGAGAGATAATTAAAACAAAATGTCCTAAAATAAGGCTGCTTGCTTGGGTAAAAGATTAGCAGAAATGTAAAGTATATGCAATTTGTAGACATTATGCTAAACATGCAGAGTCATCGGTATGTTCCTTTAAAGAGCTGAATTAGGCTGTTGACTGTTGAAAAGATGCCACATTTAGTTTGCAGCAAGGCATACAACAAAATATATAAGGTAACAAAGAAACTGAATACAGAAACTTACAAGTAATTGAATGAAGACGTTGAATAATAGTGAATGACCAGGAAAGGAGGGTATCATGGGTTGGATAGTGTTTCAATAGGTTAATGCGGCAAATGTGATAAAAGACAGTTTCTGTCTGTTTGATGGAGCCTCTAGTGGCCTTAAACAAATGCCTTAAGGGATCAGCTCCAGTCCTTCCCACAACGGGTCAAGGAAAGTCTATCATACCTTGGACTTTGTGTAAAACATTTGTTACTGTAGACATCATGTAGGACAAATGAGACTTTCAATCAGTTCCCTGAAGGCCAAATGAAATGGATTTCAGGTGTAAATCTAACACAAAATAACCGCTGGCAAGATGCCTTGTATTTCTGAGAGCATTTTGTTATTTGCTCTTGTATTTTTCCTCTCCCTGCAAATTAGTGATGTCATGCCAAGGTATTTGCAGTGCAGCTACAATGGAGTTGGAAGAATGGAGGATTATTATTTTTTGTTTTTTGGTTTTTTTTTTTCAGCTATCTATAACAACAACTGTAAATGTCAAGTCTTGGTGTGAGTCCTCCAGAATCAAAGAGCAAAGGCTTCGTTGTAGACTCACCATTTTGCATCAGCGTTAAACAGTCAAACAGGGAAAGAGTAGAAGAGGAAATTTCCAACTTTTCCACTGACAGTAGCCTCAGTAGGCCAGAATGCAATGCAGCCCTGTTGTGTTCTGATTTTTCTTGACTGGCAAAAATTTGCTCTTTTGTGCTTACTCCTGCTCTTACTCTTCCACTCGCTCTTGCGATGATTCCCTCAACCCACACATATATCCCACAGCTTTGTTGAATATCTAACTCTGGACAAGTACAGTGGTTCAGTAATGAAATATTTTCATCACATTTTTCCCAGCGAGCCGTGTCCAGACAGACGTGACTGCAGGCTGCAGTTTTCAACATGTTTTGTTTAGTTCCATGCGTTACACCATCAGGGTTTGTGGGTTTTTCCCCCAACTGGGTCCATTCATGCTCAAAATGTATACACTCCTGGTACTGTGAGCTACTTTTAATATGAGAGTCCACCAAACTGTATATATGCTTGTCTTTGAAATCCCCGTTGAGAACCACTTCCATCTGAGCAGCTCTTACATCTGATAAGCTTTTTCCACTTGAAACATAAACCCGATTCAGTCATGGCTATTACAAAGCAGAGCAATGTCTCATGAAAATACAGTATGAGTACTCTTACTGTGTATGCCTCTGAGTGTATTAATAAAACAAGTGCACCTTCTGCTCATTCTGAATTTACTATGAGGGTAGAAACTGTACTGTACATCATCAACTGTGTTAGAATATAAGAATCAGAATCAATTTATTTACTGTGTATCATAAATATACACTCCATATACTGTATACACACTATTCAGCACAGAATCCAGTATGGTTGACTGAGGATAATTTTTCATATGCAGGAGCTATTCAAACATTTATATGAAATCATTGTGTGATCAAGAGTCACTAGAGAGGGAAAGGAAGGCGATTATATGAATTTTTGCTAATGTTTTTTGCCCACGAGCCTGTATTTTATTAGTTCAGTTCTTAAAAATCTATAATCAAATCAAAAATGAGAAGAATATTGTGTCAGTGTCTTCCTATGATAGAAATTGCCTCTGGGATCACATGGTTCATGGTCCAATTATATAACTGTGTGGTTATGTAAAAACCCATGTATTTGCAAGAAATACAATTTTCAAAATTAGAGCAAGAGATGTTAAAGGTCAAGGAACACAAAACACATTTGAGCACGCTAAATACAAAAAAGAAAGCAAATGATCCAACATTTTAGTTGGATTTTTTTCTCTGTTACAGTGGTGCGTTCTGTGATTAACTGTGCCTAAGTCAGCCTCATCCAAGTCTGCAACCCACTCTCATGATCACTGTGCCCCTCTGTGCTACTGATAAACGCTCCCTAATGCATTCTTCTCCCCACCGGTCCCAATTTATATTCATTTTGAGTCACAGAGGCTGATGGTTTATATTAATATTCTTCCTTACTGAGTCCCCTTTAATAAAACAGCCATGTGAATAGAAAAGAGGTCCTGGCAGTTCCTTAATTATCTATTGTCAGTACTTTATCTTCCCTTGGTCGCATGGGAGGGGTTCAGACTCCGCCCCCCCATCCCCCTGCACTCTTCCCCATCTCGCCTTCATCTTCTGCCCAGGAGGAGAATTTAGTACCAGCCCCTCCCTCCCTCCCTCCATCACTCCATTCAAAAGACAAGCACCGTAATCATGTTGGTGGCTGCTTAATCATGTTGCTAGGACCTGCCAACAGTACACCCTCTCTCCTCCGTCCATACCAAGGCACCTGATGACTGATTGAGGCCACCGTGGTGCTGCACTTTGTGCCAGCCATAGGTCCTCATCCTGCATTCCCCCGGCCTGCTCTCCGTCTCTCTTACCCGCTCCCGTGCTCTATGCGTCCAGAATAATCAATGCACTTCTTTATGGCTGTAGATGGTAGAAGTTAGAAAATGGATTTGCTATCAGAAAATGAAGCCCTCCAAAACCACAAAATGGACTTGCCCTGGCAGCACAGTAAGCAAAAAGTAAACAGATTAGGATGTTAATTGGACTGACCAACATGCAACTGTGACAAAGTACATCTGAATTGTATCCCTTTGCAAAGAACTCCTGTGAAGACCTGTAATGTCTGATTAGTTTTGTTTGATTGTATTAAAAATGGACACCGGATCCATCAAAAATGATTGCCCAAAATTAAAAACTCTCCCTGCATCTCCTTCCATCTCGGCTGGACTGCTTCTTGGTCTCGGTTCACTTCAGCATACGGGAGCTGTAGGGTTTTTGTTCATCTAGCCAGTAAGCAGCAGTCCTTCAGAGAGCTCGGGAATCTGGAAACCATGGTAAGTTCACTTTCTTGACAGACTCTAGCACTTTCTAAAGGTCACAATATCCTTGGCCATGAAAATGCTAATCCTTTTACACAATGGGTGATCTATAGTCTATAGCGAAACTGAATGATGAATTTAAGATCTCTTTTGAATGGATAGTAATCACTTTGGAAATGAGCTCCTCTTATTTAGAGGCTGGGACATCTGGCAGTGGCAGCAGCCCAGGATGTGTGTGATAAGATGCTGACAGCAGATGCAACGTCCCCTTTAGTTGTCCCATTGTCATGCTGAGCTGGCTGTCATGACACCGAGGCCGAAGGACACCAGCGAGCGCACAGCAGTGACAGGGACGCAGGCAGAGTCCTGTCATCCAGACACACCCGAATGATCCCAACGTGATAGCGCCCAGGTCGACCATGACAGAAGCCACAACCTCTGCTTAACATGCTCCTTGTCTACCATTTTGCTGTTAAGCGAACTCCGAAAGGCAGCGGAGCAAAGACTTCTCAAGGTCGACCTCAGTGGGAGGAACTTGACTGGAAGTTTGAAGAATCTGCAGAAGGTGGAAGAATCACTGCGAGTTTACAGAACCGTCTTTGCAATATTTTGTCATGAAGAGTAACAACAGTGCCGGCAGACTATACATGTGCAATCTTAATTCAGCAATACTTTCATGTGTTTTAGAGGGAAAATAATATAGGATATTGATATTCTTGTCTACATACAGTGAGATTCTGTACCTCTCCTTAAATAGAGATTTTTGAGTATAAATACAAATCAAAATGGAGGTAATTTTTCTCATCCACATGTCAGTCGGACCTCAGCTGAAGTCTGTATGGCCACCAAAGACAGATCAAACTAGCCCCTGCAGTTCCATCTCAGCAATCTCGGTGTTACCAGTGTTCTTAGGAAATGCTCATAATAGCTTTGTTTATGCAAGGATCAGCCTTACCCACTGAAATTAAAAAAATCAAAGCAAAGATGTTTTCAAAAAGCAGATTAGTTCTCATATTTGGAGAAACATTAATAGAGTACCATGGCCTTTTCTAGGAATGTCTTTGATTGTCCTTGATTGTATTGTGATGCTGCATTATTTGCCCTATGCAGCTAAGTTTTTTAATTGTATATGAATATTTGTATTTGCAAGCTTTGATTACCCAAAATTAAAAATAAATAAAATAAACTCTTACGTGAACATAGTCTGACCTGGTTAGTGAGAGTTCACTTTTATTTCTAATTGTATGAAAAGCGCTCTCTAAATAATTTTAGTATTATTCCAAATTGAGCATAAAATACCTTTGAATTTTTCTTATCAACATCATGTATCATAATCCAAGTGTTGTTCAGCCAGTGTGTTTTGTGTTTAAGTATGTCGTCTGTAAATAAAACAGGTTTACTGACTGTAGCAGGTTTTATAACTTAAGTGGCAATAAACCAGCTGAGATGTAGGTGAGATATTACAGTGAGCCGCCTGTGCTGCTCCACGTGGTAATCCCTCAGACGGTGTTAAATGCTCATTGCAGTGATGTTTTCACACTAGGATCACCTGTCAATCACAGTGTGAGTGGGGCTGTGGAAGCTTTCTCCGTGGACTGTTGGTGGCGCTCTTTTCTTTGTCTGCTCATCCATGGTGGCTGTCACTGCTCTTGCTAAGTACTGTTTTGTTGTTGCTGCTGTTGTTGAAACAGAAACAGTAGGTCATACCCAGCACTGAGCATGTGGATGAACAGCAAATTTAAGGCTTTTCATGCATATTGAATGAATCACTGTAGCGTTATGCCAGTCAACAATACAGAGTAGCAATACAGACATTCATTTTTTTATGAAAATATTATAGATTACGACTTTGAAATGTTCCCTGTATTTCATCTGTCTATATGTTTGGACAAAGCAGCTTTCAGACAATGACAGTTTTATAATCTTGGAGGTGATAATGACTGAGATGTATGGCACATTAGACAGTGGGGTGAAAGATGTGCAGTTGCCTATTGTTTCAAACCTCCCTCATTTCCATTCACTGCTCGCTGTGTTTACTGTTTCACAAATCAAGGAAGGCCTCCATCTTTAGAGTTTCCTTCCTCCACTAGAGCAGGCGAGGCCAGCTTTGCATCCCGGCCCTGGCAGATCGGGCCGTCGGCCAGCCAGTCATCATTAGGAGAATTTCCTCCTCGCTGCCGAGTGGTGGGGGGGACCAGATGTGATGCCAGTCTCCTGGGTTACCAAATACAGTGAGACGCATCCTCCACCAGGGGAAACCGTTCTGGAGAGCAGCTCTGTCACTGCCAAGAGGAAACATCACACAGCTCTCTCCGGCTTGGCGGCTCTCAGCCAAAGAGCCAGCTGTTAAAACGGGAAGTCTGAGAACAGAGAAGAAGTCCTGTGGTTTGAGAGAGTCCTCCAATATGCAGAGCTCCTGGCTGAACTGTGAAGACAGATAAATATGGTATAAAGCAGGAAGAGGGTATTTTTTTTGGCCATGCTTGTTCTTTGCAAAAAGCAAAAAGGGCTTAACTTTTTTTTTTAGGTAAACCTTTCTTTCAGTGACAGATGACAAAATTATCAAAAGTTTGCTTTCATCCACTTAAGTAAAGGAAAAGAGGAAACAGAAAAGCACAGAAGATGTAGATTCAGAGCATTTAAGTCCAGGCAAGCAGTAACATTTCATTTGCGATAAGAAGCAATGCAGTTTATGGGAATGGTGGTCTAAGTCTGAGAAGTGCTATATCAACATTAGGTGGTATGAAATGGAAGCTACCAATCATTTTGATCATGTTTTCATTTGTTTATGGTGATTATATCAAGGTATTGCAATTAATTTGGCAATGACATGGTGGTGTTTAAAATTCCACGTCTTACATATATCAGCTCCATAAAAAGTTAACTGTGCTTTAGCATTTTGCACTGCTGCATTTGACTGATTCTGAAAGGGCAGAGCAGGGCGTCTCACGTGGAACCAAGAGGGTTTAACAGTGTTTAAGGTTGTGAGGAGTTACATTTCAGTTAGTTACACAGAAAAAGGTCAGAGGTATTTCAGCACTGTGTGTGTGTGTGTGTGTGTGTGTGTGTGTGTGTGTGTGTGTGTGTGTGTGTGTGTGTGTGTGTGTGTGTCGTGTGTGTGTATGTATATTAAACTCCAAGTAAAAGTTATTTCAAATTTCTCAGGCAAGTGACACACATTAAAAGGTCAATAGTTTTTCAGTTGCAGATGTGATGTGATGTGTGTGTGTATGTGTGTGCATGTGTGTGAGTGATTATTTTGACTTTTGCAGACAAATGAAGGCGTGCATGCAGCTGAAGGTAAAATCCTGCAAGGCAGGCAGTGGCATGGAGTCCAAAAGATCTCTGTGAGCTTATGCCACCCAGTAATGAGCAACATTGTGTTAAGCACAGCGTGATGGTGTCAAGCTAGCATTCACGCATATTTTAATATTGCTGTGACATCTATAAATGATCAGTGAGTGTTTTTCATCAGCTGGTACTGCCAGGTAGACTGTTAACAGCAGCCTGCTGAAGCGGTAGATGAACCAGCAGCGCTACAGGCGAGATCTCAGAGGAGCTTTGATGGTTGTGAACGTACCCTACATTCCTCTGATGATATGTGTTACATTAATTTATGTCTCTGATGTCATTCTTTGAGGTCCACTGCAGTAGCACTGATACAGCTGAAAGTAGCACAGGCTTAGCAAAACTCCCTCAGGATTTGCCCGATGTGGGTGTAAAGCATATGTCGTGTTCGTTTTAAAGAGCAGCTATGCATTGATGCTGTCATAGATAAAACATGTCACTGTGGCATATTGCATTTATATGAATTTTACTTGGATTTAAAGTAACACTTGGTAAGATTTTATGCAAAAAATACACTTGTCTCATCAGCTTAAATCACCAACTAACGCTGCAGCAGAATCCCCTCTCCCCAAATTAAGACATCATTGATTCATCCCATTTGTTCAAATGAAAGTCGGATGTATGAATATTTCTAACTTAAAGATACAAGCTAAATACACTGTCTCTTAACCAGCAGTGAATTAACACCTCATCCAGAGACGGTCGGCCTCTCACGTATTTCTTTTTATTTCTTTTTTATTTTTTTCAAATAATTACTTGGACCTGTGAAAGCTACCAAGTGTAGCTTTGAAGATTACAGTCATACTTGCTAATTTAGAGTCGTAATTGATTAAGGCCATATATAAATATGTGTGTGTGTGTGTGTGTGTGTGTGACAGTGAGAAAATATGCATCCTTTTTAAATTATTATATAGGAAACATACTTTCTGCTGAGACATAATTTTTGCCCCAGAACAGTGATATATTCCTGCTGGCGTCCTGCCCAGAATAAGAACTTGCTTACATCCAGTCATGACATTTCAAATTAGAGGCCTGCTGCATTTGATTGGACAGAGGCTCTCAGTGCTGTGCATGGGCCATTTTTGTGCAAAAAAAAAACAAAAAAAAGTGAATGAGTCAAGTGAATGAGAAATTATATCACGTCCATTCAACAACTTAGGTCTTGAGCGTTGACACCTAGCGTTGGCACTCTGACCAGCTGCAAGAATCGAGCCAACAACATGATGTAGTGATTATACAGGGCAGCTCAGGTGCGAATGTGTGCAAGTGTATAATGTGAGGAAGGCTACACTTTTGAAAAGAGCACACACATCTGGGTAATTGTGGGAATATCACAATATTGATAAGCCAGGGACTCATGTAGTCCCACAGCAATGAGATTGGCTAATTTGTACAAGTAATCATCTTGCCTCTTAAGGCTTTAGAAAAAAAAAACATTGTATTCATCAGTCCCTTCTGCAGTGATGAGTTTTTTTTCCCCCTTTATGGACCTATTGATTCTTTCTGTAATCATATTCTGATCTGCAAATTCTTGAGGTGTGTCTGTTTTGTCTGCTTTGGTTTGATCTGCATTTTATTTTAAGTCCTGTCTGCACGCACTGAATGGCAACAATAAAAATTTGAGATGAATATTCTCAGCAAGAGAGAAAATGGACTGACAGAGGTGCTGTGGTGAGAAAAAAAAAAGAAACAGGCTAAAGTGAGAAGAATCTGTAATTATCAGCTACTGCATATTGCAAAACCTGTCCAAAGTGAAATGCTGCTGAAGTTCTGTCCAGCAACAAGGACAGGACAAAGACTTCATCGTCCATAAGGCTACAGTGGGTGGGTGGTCAACTCCACTATGCACTTTCATACTTTAAACAGTTTTAATGGTCTTGTGTAGCAATTTGACATCAAGAAAAGACTACCACGTTAATTTTGAGACATCGGAATAATCATTGTAAAACAACCAAGCCCATCATCGAGAAGACTGGCATCTTCAAGAGGCCTCTCAACTGCATTTTAGCAGAGACAGTTCAAAAGCAAGATGATCAAACTCTTCATCTCCTGCGTTGTGGCACATGGGTTCAACCCTGCTGCCCCTCCTCCACACGCATTATGAGAGAAGTGTCAGTTCCCGAGTCGAGTCACTCCAATGGAAGATGTACCTGAGCCCAGATTGATTCTCATGTCCCACAGATACCGAACAAACCACAGCTCCTCCTAAGACTAAACTGGTATTTTCCAGGTGATGAATTCAGGGGAAAAAAAAGAAGTGAGTCAGCTCGAGTCTCGCTCTGTTTCAGCAAAGCACCATCTGTTGGCACTCCTTGCCGCAGAGACATTTCTCTGGAGAAAAAAAGCTGACCACGCCTACTCCAAAGAGTAAGCGTTCATACCATTGCAATGATAATGCATCATCTTCCTGTGACTTCACATTGTACGCCACCACGTCAGATTGCTTTATGGCACAAAACAGGAAGATGATGTTGCTCTTCCAGCACAGGTAGAGCTATACATTTCAGAGTTTCTCATAATGGTAGATGGCAGACGGAGTGGCATATGAAGACCTGGGATGAACTCATTTCCAACAACCTACAATGTACAAACCACTTCCTCACCACTGGCAGGAGATGGAAGCTACCAATCATCTTGATTGTGAATTTATTTATAAGCAGATATTATCCCAAGATATATTATTCCAGGGTCCAACATATTATTACAAGGTATCACAATCATTTTGACAATTATGGAGTGTTGAATAAAAAAGCTACACATAGCCATCCAGATGATGATTGGTTACCTGTCAAACGGGCTCATATATTACAACGTAACAGCCAAAGGTGAGCAGCATTTAGCTGATAGCTGGTGATTATTTTTCATCGGGACAGGCGTTGTGTGAATGGTGTGTTTCCCGTTGGATGTTTAGTTGGTTCAAAAACTTCCTTGCCTCTGCATTACAGTCAAACGTACATCACTGTTGTTGTTGTTTTGCTCAAATATAAAACACACTCTCACTCTTATATGGTCTAATTTGTTATTTAAATTCGTAAAGGTGGAACCATAGATGGAGGAGGATTATGCGCAATCTGTGCATAATCAATCTGCCTTCCCAGCTATATCAAGAGTATTTCTATGGATATATTGTTGATCTTTCTGTGTGGTCAGATAGCTGTAGGAAGAATATCGTAGGAGCAAGGTCACGCAGTTTCACCATGTAGGAAGCACATGTTACAAATGTATATGAGACGGGGTGTTTTTCGTGAGCTGAGGTTTCATTGCCTCGCTGTGATGCTTGCTCCTTGTTGCCTCACAGTGAGAAAAAAAAACAATGTTGTTGCTATCGTGCACACAGTGACCTGATGCTGTGGCTCTTTTCCCTATGGTGAGGTGAATCTAGCACTAGCGGAGGAAGTGGTAGCAGAACCGCAACTTATTGTGCAATAAAGCGGTGAGATTGAGTGCGTTTGGCATTCACGTCTATGGGGAAAGGTTTGATTTGCATTCCCATCCATGAAGCTGTCAGATGTTTCACTGATGTTTGACACCGCAACAAGGTTTTAATCTTCTTTCTCAGAAGTCTCTTGACCAAAGTAATAGTTCCTATATTAGAAAGAGAATGGGACGACTTTACATTGTGCCTCAATATAAATTTGTTTTTGTTATGGCAAAAAAAAAAAAGAAAAAAAAAAAACATATGGCACCAGTATAAACAGTTATTCCCTCCTGGAGGACGCTATACACAGGTGAGTTGGAGGCAATTCAAATTCAATGGAGCGAGCAAGCTTATATTTCCCCCAAATAATGTAGAGCCAGCCAATACTTGTAGCACTTTCCCAGCATACCCTCCTGCCTGCAGCCCACCACACGCCCAGTCACTTGGGATTTCAGACTTTTCACTGAGATATATTAAACACAGAGGTACCTTTCTCAAGGCGTCATGATGATTATTTATTATTATGGCCAAGTGCCATCGTGCTGCAAAGCCTGTAATAGACTTGAAGTAGAAACTTTTTGCTGGCCACTTTTAAGGAACTTATTCATTCTTAAGAAATTCTGCATATTTGAACTGAAATGTTCTTATGCTTAAGGGTGTGTACGTGGCTGTTTGTGTGTGTGTGTGTGTGTGTGTGTGTGTGTGTGCACGCGTGAGAGAGTGCACACATGGGATAGACAGGAGCCAAGGTGTTTATGGGAAATTTTAGGAGTGTGTGGCCATGCGCATGAGGCAGGATGTCTGGATGGATGGTTGGTGTGACAGGTTATCTTTATTTTTATGCACTCCTTCATGTCTATATTTTTATGACCTTGACCTTGATTATTATGGGAATATGAAAAATCATTTCACTGCACTGGTTATATGCATCACTGTGCCGAGCATATCAAGTAGCTTACCAGAAATGAGCAGCCTAATTGATGCAGTATTGAGAAGCTCTGGATTCACACACTGAATAAGACTTGATTATTTGTTTCTTCAGGTTTGCTCTGTCTCTTAATAGCATTGAAATGTCAAGCTGGCACGGGATGGTGTCTGGTATTCTTGAAATCACACATTTTTACCTTGACAATCAAATGCTTTAGCCATTCAGAGGAACATTATTGCTCAATTTCCCTAAAAAGACTGAGCTGTTTGCTGGTGCAGGATGTCTAAGGCCGGCGTTCTACAAAACAAAGTGAAGTAATTCATTATGTGCTACAACAACAGAGCAGCCAACAAAGCAAAGCTGTTCTCCTGGTATCACAAGCGGAGGTGTTCCCTTTGTTGCCTATGAATCACTTCCTGGTCTGGCATGTCTGTGGGGAAATACCACTTGTGGCTCTGTTTGTCCTATTCATTTCCATTTCTTCGCTGTAAAACTACATTTAATTATCACACCGAGAGCCCATTTACAGAGATAATGAGAAAGAGACCAAAACAAGCAAAACTTCTCATTACGCAGTTAAACACCCTATACAAGAATGCAAATCCCTTACTACGCCCATTCATTTTCCTCCATATGTTCTCCATAAAGAGAGATAAACACAAAATGCTCCATATAGCTCTATACTTCAGTGCTGGAAGCCTTTATTGGTCACCATAGGCAGAAACATGGATTAATGGAGGCATATAAAGAGCTCTACCCAAATTAAAGTTATATTTCAAGGCCTCTCCTGGCAGCATCTTGTTTGAAGGGGAAAATATGTCTTGACTGCAAATCTGCAGCCACAAACATCATTCCCAAGAAGTCATTCCACAATGGTCAACTATGCCTGCAGATGACAGCAGCATGGCAGAAATTACAGTCTGTAAATTGGAACAAATTGTTTAGCTGTATGCCGTGTGGCTCGTGGAGACAGAGGAATGTAATAAATGGCGTCGACATGACAGCATCACCGTTAGCTGATAAAACACGTCTTCTTCTCCCCTTTCCCTGTTGCAAGGAAGGTGGCAGTGGCTTTAGGCTGTGGGTGGTAGAAGTTCTGTTTCAGGCATCTACCATCACTACTGCACACAGCTCATTTTTTCATATCAGAACAGAAATTGCGAGCATCCCCAACCATCTAGATGGCAAAAGAGAGCAAAGCGATTCATCCAAACTATTCCTGAAGGGGATGGAGCCAAAACAGAGCAGTAGTTCATTAAGTATGCAATAAAAAGTGGGACTTTTACAACAGCTACATCTGTATGTATTTGGGGATATTAGAGTCATTCTCCAATTTTACTACCATTGCTTCTTTAGAGACACCCTATTGTACTTTAAACGCTGTGAACAGTTTTAGTGGCATAACTATATGCAAGCAAAAATAAATGAAGGGAAAAAAATGCAATCACCAA
This sequence comes from Myripristis murdjan, assembly GCF_902150065.1. Taxonomy (NCBI): domain Eukaryota; kingdom Metazoa; phylum Chordata; class Actinopteri; order Holocentriformes; family Holocentridae; genus Myripristis; species Myripristis murdjan. Next base: position 7,788,229 of record NC_043989.1, read on the forward strand.
TGTTTGTGCACACATCTACTTATACATAGGCTTAGTTATGTAGTTAGTTAATTTTGTAACATTGTATTACGGCTTACAAAGTGTCAATAAAAAAGTTAACAACATAAAATGGTCCTACCAGAGCCATGAATGAACAGCCCACTCTCATTCCCAGGTCGCAGCTTGGTCACGGCCCTTTCATGTCTGACATCGACACCAAAGGTAGCTTTCAGTGTCTGATATCGATGCAAAAGGCACCCTTTGGCATCAGGATGAGACATGGGGAATGGTGATGTTGTATAAAGAGTGACAACCTTTAACAACCTTTGACAACCGTAGTCTCAGATGGTGGGTGGGTAAGCTGGAGGACCTTCACATATGAGACCCAAGTTTGATTCCCGTTTCCAGCGAGACCTTTTGTGTGTCTGAGACCAGTTTCTATTTTGTTGCCTATACCTAACAACTTGGTAACCTTGAACAAGTGGTTTTATTGCTTAAACAGTGACACGTGATACAAATAAGAAAGCCTGATGTTTCCCATCCTGACAAAGGGTGCTTTTAATGTCAGTATCAGACGCAAAGGGGTCGTGACCAAACTGCAGTATCTGATTATTCTGGAATGAGCATGGGCTGTCCATTCATTCGGCTCAGTACCTTGTAGTGGTTTGACCAAACCAAAATAAGAAAAACTCAGTCTGAATCCAACAAAACTCCGCTTCAGTCACTTCATGTTCAATTACAAAAAACTCCACTCCAGGTTTTTATGTATTCAAAACGAAACAAGGAATTGTCAAAGAAAATGTTTCCAACTCAGTCTCAGTCTGGTACACGCTCTTCAAATCCTCACGAAGACAACCCATAATAAATAAATTAAAATGAGTTAACCAGGCTTCCACCTACTCATGGTACTGTGAAAACTTTGTTCGGTAGGTGAGGGACTCCCGGAGCTGCAGCACAGTTTGACTGGCTTCCTTAGAGGCGATGGCTGTATGGACAGGGTTGAAGGCGATGTCGTTGCGAAGCGAGCAGGATAACATGGCCAAACATGGACTATACTTGCCGCAATTGCCTTGGTACGCCGGCAAAACGATGCAGAGGCCTTCTTCACTGCCTGGCATCCACACTCACAACTGGCTGGGCGGCCATATTAAAGGGACTGTCCTTTAAAGAGCAGCAAGCAGAGCCATGTTTTTTTTTTTTTTTTTTTTTTTTTTTTTTTTGTGGATTTAGGTGAGTACAGGCTGGATGTTGACTGAGAGGATGGATGTATGAATATGGCCATTTGTCACAACCTCATGAAGATATACCTCATCACAGTCTGTGCTAAAGGCAAATTTTCAGTCAGTGAATATATATAGAGAGAAATACCTGCCACATAAAAGAAACACTGGCATACCAGAGGCATGCACTGAAATGGCCTGCATATTGAAACCAGATTCTTCAACATATGCACAGCACATCCTCAGGTATTTGTTTGCGTGGTTGGCGGTGCTATTGGGGTTAGTTTTAGGTTAGAGATATTTTTCTGGCATTTTCTACTGTGTAAACACTGATCTATTTTCACAACAAAGTAAACACGAATAAGTGTTGCATCCATCCAGAGATGTCGGAGTTGCATTTCAGTGTTGTTTGATGAGGAATCACTTAGGTCACACAGTCCTTTGGAAAGTCCCCTATATATTCAACAGAATATAATTGATATATAAATTAGATATCAGCTCTTCAGTGGAATATCTACAAGCTTTAAATTTTATTTCAATGTGTCTGCAAATATTCAACAGGCATTTCCAACAGACCGTGAAAAAAGAATTCAAGTTATAGTATATGTCAATAACATATCTTTTAAATGGCTTTTCATTTTTTTAAAATATTGTCATCTAAATGTCTGTTAAAATTCAAAGATATTCTTCAGCATTTGAACAGATATGTCAACAAAGAGACAACAAAATGTCAGCAGGCTCCTCTACATATGCAGTAGATGGTCATTTAATATTTAAATTGGGTATCAGGAAGAAGAAATTTAAAACTGAATTTAAGACATTCCACTGAATTGCTGATATATGACTTACATATGATTTGCCATGCAGTTGAATATCTATAGGGGACTATCAAAGGCTGGGTGAGCATAAGTTGGTGCAGGATGGCAGAAGGGCAACGCACCACTGATCACTTAATGGACTCATGTGAGTGAAAACAATACAAACCATATGGTGCAAATGTTACTGTATGGCTGTTTCAGTCATTACATGTAAACATACTCATCTCCAAAACATTATAATTTCTCAGTGAAGGAAAGCTGTCGCGTCCCTCCGAAAGAGTCTAGACACCGACAGAATCAACGCCAAGGTGTGGGGGGACTCCTCTGGCAGTCACTACAGCAACTCAATCCCCTTTTAAAAACTTGTCTTGGCAGTTTCCTTTTTTTTTTTTTTTTTTTTTTTTTTTTTTTTTGGCATTTACCTGGACTTGTTCACTTCATTAAACTAATATGAAGTGTATAACCTTTGGTTAAAATGGCCCCTCTCAGACCTGAATGTAAAACAGGGCTTTGCCAACTCTGTCTCCTGACACTTTCCAGTGTACTGAGGCATGGAATTCTGCTGCTACTTCGGCTCTGTCTATTTCCTCAGCCAATTTCATTCACTGTGTCAGGAAATTTGCATGCAAATAATGCATATCTGTGCTATTCACATAGCGTAACAGGCATATATCGCAGGACTACATTTGTCTAAACCTCAAAGCTCTTGACCTATAAGCAGCAGAAAATGAAAAGACTAGGAACATGAAAAATATCTTGCAGATCTTCATGGCAAATTTTTAGGATCCTGTATCTGAAAGCAGTGATATAAATTCTCATATAATCTTTGAACTCGTATGCCTATGTTTTTAATCCCTACAGCTAGTTTTGACTTTTTTGGTGAAGACTCACTTCTCAGCACTGGAGTGCTTAATTAGGAATGGTTAACTGTGCAGCCACTTTAAAAACACATAAAAATAAAGGAAAAGGAAAAAAAAAAAAAACTACCTAAATGTGCATTCCTTTGACTCATTTTATTGCCATTTCCCTTGTAGGTTGTTTTATTTTTTGCTTTTTTTCTGCAATAAAACACTTGTAACTTTGTTAGGAAAAGCCATTGAAATAAATTATTAAAGACATCATTATTGCAAAAGAGCATAATTTCATATTCATAATTCAGCGTTTCTGGAAATCAGAGGTGATATTGTAAATCCTTTTATTATTGAAGGGAATGGATCCTTTCGAGTAAAATAAAGTACAGTACAGTACAATACAATGAATGCTGGAATTGGGATTAATAGCAACATATGCTGGTTTGTTACTAACATATATTGTTTACAAAGGGGCCACAGATGCATGTATTGTCACAAACTGCACATGAGGGTGTGCTGAGGATGACATCCTTTTTCCCAACAAAATTCTGCTCACTCTCTTTGTACTTTTATTGTTTTGTACGACGTGCCGACCATACACAACGACACTGAGTCTTTGGTGCCGCCTGCCAGACACCGAGCTGTCTACCAAACGCCTAATTACTCACACACAGTGAGTACAATTATGTGGTTTTGTCTTCCAGAGACATGTCGGACTATGTAAAATTAATAGAGGACCATGAAACAAGGAGAGTAAGGTCACTGCACATTCTTTTACACACTTTTTTTTCCTGACTGTTCTTCACACCTTTTAGCCATGCTTGTGAAAGACAAAGAATGCCAACATTTTCTCACATTCTCTGCCTTTGTGTTCAGCCTTTGAAATAATCTGAAATTATTCTGTCACTTATTTTATTATTTTTTTTTAACACTGAATCTGTATCTCACTTTCCTCCCCTGCCACACCATCCACTCTGCTCACCTAGAAAGCAAAGGCAAAAAGTGAATCTTTTTGTCAGTGGGACACTAATAGCTCTACTTTATACAGTATCCATTCATATGTGAGATTGGCTAGTAAGAGTGCTGGAGAGATGAATAAGGCATAGGAAGAACTATACATGATTTAAGAATTCAAAATGGGACTGGAGATGGCTGCAACTATGAAAGATCGGTTGGCCTCTGGCTGCTGCGGCATCATTTTTTAAAAATGCTGTCAAGGAACACAGGTGAATTTGGTAATGTTGCATGTATCACCATTTAAAAAAAAAAAAAAAAGAAAAGAAAAAAGATACTGTCTCCAGCCTCACAAGAACACTTGCAGCCTTATTAATGAGTTAGCAGAATACTGCATTGCATTTAGTGAATGGTGTTTGCTGAATAAATTGAATTTGAGCTTTATGAATTAAAGAGGAGCCATGTAAATTATAATCCTCAATTCACTTGACGACTCAGGCATGAAATCCATTTTCATCTTTTTTTTTTTTTTTCTTTAACTCTGTAATTTCTGAGTGCAGTGCCTGATCATGTCTCAGTGTATTAGTGGAACTGGATTTGACTCCAGATAAAATGGAAAGGGAGGGAAGCCACAAAAACAGAGGAGGATGGTAGAATCCATTCGGTGAGAGTGTACTCCACGGTTTCAGGTGACTGCACAATTACACACACACACACACACACACACACACACACACACACACACACACACACAAAAACAGATTCATAAACATACACACAGACATATATGCACACACACACACACACACACACACACACACACACACACTCAAAATGTCCATTCCTTCCAGTATGCATACAGTGGATTCAGTAGTAAGAGTCCCCAGCAATGAAACTGGCCCCAGCCCATTCACCATTCATTTGTTTGTCTGTGCATGTAGGGCACAATATTTCAGATACCATTGATCAGATTTTCACAAAACTTAGCAGAATGATGCATCACATTGCTCTATTCTGCCTTCTTTTTTTAAAAAAAATTCTCTGATTCTGACTCTCACTTTTCTCAATTCATAAAACTTCTGCTTCTTCTCTCCGACAATATAAACTACAACTAAATGCAACAAGTTCTTACTCCGTCTCATGGGCTTGTCAAAAAGTATTCTGGGAAATATAAGAAATCAGTGAGGTAGACGCAGACAAATCAGGTTGAGGGAAATTGGGTTCAATAAAAAAAAAAAAAAAAAAGTAAATTACAACACTTCATCACAATATAAACGTCTTTTGGGATGCAGTAGACATCACAGACTGATAATAGGTAATGGCGGGAGAGTAGCCAAGGGTGTATTTTGCCTTTCATGAAATGGCATATGCCACACTTAAGTGAGTTGTATGAAAAATGATAATCAGTGATTTGCATATTTCCCAGCGTTAAATCCTGAGTCACATTACTTCTCTAATCTTTTCTTGTATTCTTGGAGTAGATTATTTTGATGTGGTTTAGCAGGAGCGGGGCTGTCTATGGTCTATTATGATCATCAACCCAAAAATAAATCAGCAGAAATGGAAGTCATTTAGCTAAAAGTGCATTCCTTAACACATCATATAAAGAATAAGGAAACATAAAATGGATTTAATTTTCTCCCAAATCATACAAAAAGACAAATTCAGTCTTTGTCTGGTGTCCCACTGAATCCTCCTCTTCCTGGTAAACTCATGTGTGCTCATTTCAAGGCATGTGACATGTTTCTTAGACAGCTGACCGAGCGGTGGAGTTGACGGAAGCAAATCTGATGGCAACACATCTGTTTTTCGATTGGCCAATCTGGAATCCATTTTACCGCTGAAACTCATTACACAGAGTGGAGGGGAAAGCCACTGGTTAAACTATGCCGGGTCCATCTATTCTCAAAGCATATTCAATTAAAAATTTCATTTGTCTGAGGGGCTTCACATGAAAGTGTAATGATATGGTGTGTTATATTCATGAAACATCGTCTGTGACCTTGTCTCTTGCAAAGACATGTTGCAAACTGTTGCATGGTTGTTCTTGTTTTATTTACCCCATTATGATGAAGTATGCCATGCAAGAAGCTTTTTTTTGTTGTTGGTGCAAAAGTTTGAGACAGAATTCAACCATTTCTAAAATTTAGTAGACTTTTTAAAGTTTGTCATTTGCCAATATTCAAGCAACGGTCTATGATGCACCTATTGCTTGCCACTGGTAGCTGATCTACCATCTGTGCAATAACAGTATATGAGGATCACTAAATGATTTTTAGACCATCAAAATAGTTCACATACAAAAAGAAGTGATATGTTACCTTGTATATGTTTTCAATAATTTACATTCCACATGAATGAGCTTGTTATCCACATATTCCAAGTTGTTTGACATGGACAGCATCATTTTCACGACCAGTTAGTTGTTCAAACAGCTCAAACCACAGGAGAAGAGGAGGAGGTAGCTTCACACTCGCAATGACAATTTCCTGTTATTGAGCAGTGAAGTGTCAAGGTTGCTTTCATTGAAAGTAACTTACCACTGATTACAACATCTCTTGAGCATCAAACGTAACGACTAACAGTTTCAACATCATGCAAGCACCGTCATAATGCAAGGATGGAATGCAAAGAAGAAACTTCACCGGGAGTTGCTTTGTGCTCAAAGCCAGCTTCCTTTACTGTAAATGTCAGTATACAAATTAATGAACAAGAAGGTTGAAAGTGCACTATGCATCTTTGCACACTGATGGGCCCCAATGGCAGTGGGAGAAATATGATTTCATTGCACAGAAATCATGTAATGTGACATCAGCAGAGTAAGGAGAGATCAAACTGGAGGTGAAAAATAGGTTTTATTATGAAGAATCAGTAGTTTGGCAGTGAGACTAAATCATGATGAAAACATCTGTATATAAAGACTGATGAAGATGTGGGGATCGGCGAGGCCTGGATTTCCCAGAGTTTAGATGCTGGTGATGACTGACTCCTTTTGAAGATGGAGGCGATGGGGAGGAGGCGCACACGAATGCAGAGTCTGCAAAGACAGAATGACAGAAATCAGCTTAGACATTTAAAGTTCAGCCTCGTACAGCCGATTGGTTGACTAATTGAAGGCTGAATGCTGAGTGCATAACTGTGGAGATGCCTGCTATTTGTGAATGAGAGAAGTTGAGCTTTAACAGCGTGGGAAAGCTGAAATGATAGTGGAGGAAAGTGGGAGAAAAGTGATGTTCCTGACTGAACTTTCAACGAAGCACCATGCACACAGCGTGCTCATGTTTACCAGCCTAGCCAGTCTGTGTGATTTAGTCCAAAGCAATGGTTTTAAAAGTGGGGTCCAGGTACTCCGAGAGGTCTTTGAGAGGCCTCCAAGGGGTCCACAGCAAAATGAGGATTCATTTATTTTTACTATAATTTCTTTCATTAGAAATTATTAAAATGCATGAAATGTATGAGGGATCATTTTAACATTTTCTTCTTTCTGGTTTAATTTCACCATGATTTGTCAGTGATCAAATATGAAAGCTAGACTATTTAACCCTTTGAAAGGGTTTCAGTGATCAGTGATTTGCAAATTAGCAAGAAATTAACAGAACACAAATTTAAACACTGAAAGAATAAAATGGACAAAAAAATTCCCGCAAAAAAAAAAATCTGAAATTAAAAAAGGAAACTTAGCAAAAACATGTATTTTAAAATTACACAAAAATATATTCATAATTATTAAAATAATATACTTAAAGGTCAGATAGGTGATGCTTGCTCAGATTTCTTGTGCTGCCTGAGGCTGCATCCAGATGCTTTTCACCATCATTCAATACTTAACACACACCAAAATATCTCTTGATAGAAGGGTTCCTATAGGGCAAAATGACTTCAAATGGGTTTCTGTGGTTTAGTGAAAGGCAACCTGGGGGGTCCAGAACATGAACAAGTTGAAAAACCCCTGGTCCAAAGGATACAACAGCAAGAACACAGGCAAAAAGGTGCAATGGTGGGTTTTCTCAGGATGAAGTTGCTTAGGAGTTTGAAGCTGCTAAATCTGGATTTGTGACTGCCTGTGAGCAGACGTGTGTACATACCAAGAGCAGAGTTTCATAATTTGCCTCATGCAGTTTCGAGTTACAGGTCGCCAACATGATTTTTCAGCCGCAGTTTGCATGAGCATGACCAGACTACCAATGAAAACGGAGTTCATAGTGAGGTAGAGTGGTGTGTGAAATGCCTAATTATTAGAATAATCAGATAAGCAGCGGATGAGTATGAGAAATCTGTCCTTTCATCGTTGCTGTAGGTTTTGTCTCTTACCTTAGTTGAGATGGATGTCAGCATCCCAGCACCTCCCACGGTTGTCTCAGCTGCTCAAGTAGCTCACGGGTCCAAGAGGGGATTTGGCAGTGCTACAATAGCAGGGCATGCTTCCAAAATTTTCCTCCTCCTCCTCTTCTCCCCCTTGTCTCTCCTGTCCTTTCCTCCCACCTTCTTTTTTTCTTTTCCCCATCTCCTTACCCCCTCCTTCTTTCTCGTTTCCCTGGTCGTCTCCTCTCCTCTCTCTCTCTCTTTTCTGCCCTCATCCCTCCCAACTCCTCTCATCTCACTTCTTCTTTTCACCTTGATTTTCCTCTGCTCTCGTCTTCCCCCCTCTCTTCTCCTCTCATTGCATCTCCTTTCTCTTCCTCTCATTTGTTTTCTCTTTTCTTTCCTTTGTTGGCTCAATGAAGACTGGAATTCGGGGACCAACTGGCAAGTTTCAATGCCATCGGTCAGATCAAGATGGATAGCAGCTCATTTTGTGGCCCGGGGATGGTCTTCTGTACTACTGGTGTTGACCAAATTAACCCATTAGAAAGGGTTCAATGTGCTGTGTATCCTTTCATGTTCAGTGACAATCGCAGGGAAGCAAAGCGTGACCAGATTGTCAGATTGGAATCCTTATTATTTAATTTACCCCTCAGCACAGCCCATTGCAGATTGGGACGACTCTCAGCTGAAATAATATAGTGGGTTCCTCAGCCAAATTAATGAAAGGCCTCTCCTCTTTAAGCCTGTCTATGTGGGAGTCAGCTTTCTATATCTCTGTTTACTTCACAACAATATATTTGAATTGCCGGTTTCCACAATGAGACATCTACCATTTGTAAAGCATGACACCCCTTCTGATTGCACAAAATTAAAACTCTCCCTTCATGCCTGCTTCAATCTCATCACATTGCATCATCTTGGTCTTGGTTCCCTCAGCAGATGGGAGTTTTACGCTTTTTTTTTTTTTTTTTTTTTTTTTTTTCCCTCAACTTGCCAGCATTTAACTGTCCTTCAGGGAGCCTGGGGATCTTGGAAGCAACAGCAAGTTCACTTTCTCTTTCCTTTGAAGCTCATAACGATAGATGTGACATGCAGGTGAACAGGATAGTGAAGAAAGATGAGGTGAGGAGAGAGAAGGGATGATCTTAGCCCTCTGAACTTTTTGTCTCTTTGTCTCTTCTCTGCTCGGTGGCAAGCGAACATCTGGCAGAGTGAAGCTTCTCGGCCTCTGCCTCCATATTTCTCCTCTCTCTCCCTCTCCCTCTTACTCTCTCTCTCTTTCTGTTGAGCTCTGACAAAGGCGAGCTGGCAGACAAATCCAGTCAAGCAGAACACCATGCTCAGATGTAAGAATATTCGTTTTATCGGGAGAAAGTCAGGGAAGTGGTCTCCTCTCCTTTTCTGCTTCTCTGGTCAATTCTGTACGGCGTGTCAAAGTAATAGCGGCATCAGGGTAATGGATAAAGATGTTAACTGAGCAAAAGGTGATTTGCTCTGGTGTTCAGATGCACACAGACAAGAGGATCTTGCTTTAAGACCGGGATCTTTGAAAGTCAACACATTACACATTCTGGTCGTGACAGAGACCATTTCTTTAGTCGCGGAGCAACGGAGAAATTTCGCGTTTAAATATTCAGGGCACGTCACTGGATTGTTTTCAGGTGGCCTGCCCCTTGAAATGTCTCTAAGTCAGATGGAAGTGTTGTTCATGATTAGTAACACATGAATCATCTGCATCTCAAGGAGGCACATCATCAGCCATGGCTGCCAGGTGGAGGGGCGAACAGTCGAGCATTGGTTCACATTCAGGTTGGACTCCTAATCAGAACACTGATAGGAGTCCGTCAGGTAACTGGAGGTGTAATTTTGCGCTCCGATGATTTCTGCAAAGCACTTTGATATATACGTTTCAAAGGCGAAACAGCCACGGTTATCTGATCAGCAAGCAGTTTTTATGATAAATTACGTACAAGGTAAGGTCAAAATAATGGTAACACCCAAATGTCAACATTAAGTCTCTCCACAGTGAAGGATTATGGGTGTTCTGTTCTGGAGAAGGGGTTTCATTTCCTGGCACGTTATCTGCCTTTAGGGAGCTGGATTAATTCTAATAACGACTAACACAACAATTTGTGTTGAATACTGTCATTCTGGGATCCAGCTTTTCTTCATTATGTCTGCTCCGCGGTAATAATCATGCAAATGACAAGGAGGGAGAAAGAAAGAAAGAAAGAAAGAAAGAAAGAAAGAAAGAAAGAAAGAAAGGGGTTAACGGTTCAAACATTTTACAGGAACAGATAAACAAAACGGTATGGTGTCTAGGCCATTTCTGTCGATGCTTTCATCAAAAACACGCTTCATGTCATGAGGTCATGAGCATAAACATTTTTAGCATTGGTGGCTCCGGTGGAAACATTTCTTTCCCCGCATCTATCATTCCTGAGAGGTTTTAAAAAAAAATGAAGCATCAGCCAGCCATGTTTATAGCAAGCCTCTGGCACGGTTAACTTAATATACCAGATGCAGCACCGAGTTGCTCTCAGTTTATATTTAATCTCCATTGTTATTCCTTCACACAGGATACCCAAAGTACTTCAGTTTACACCATGTGCACTGTAAAATATTACAGTAACTGTTACAGTAAAAACATGGCAGTAAGCTTTCTCACAACCCTTAGTTTTGACTTCACCTTTATTAGTTAATACTCAGCATTTACTGATCAGGACCTTACAGAGCAAATTAAAAATGTCTTGAGATGCTACTAATGGTATCTGACCTGCTCAAGAGTACTTGAACAAGTCAAGAACAAAACTAACTTTCATAATACCTAAAGGCGAAAATCACACTACAACACTTACACTAATGAGATTGTTAATGAAGTCCATTAATGCATTATTACCAAATTTTTCTGTGTCAACATACTTGCCTTTGCATAACACGCGGGTGGTATTAATATGAAATCCGTATCTTACATCATTTAGGAGTTAATGATTTTTTTCCCCTCATTAATAAGCAAATGGATGCAGCAAGGTGCTCAACATCTAATCAGATCATCTGCTGTATAGAGAAGAGCCTGGGGTGTGAGAGTGAAGTTTCTATCATGTATTGTTCTTGAGTTGCTGTTTTCAGAACATCAACACACACACACACACACACATGTTGTCATGACAAATAATGCCCGGTATATCATGTACCATGGTGGCAGAATGGGAAAAAAAAAAAAGAAAAAAGAAAAGCTATTGGCACTGTGTCCTGCATTTCTAAGCCTATTCTGTTGTTTACTGGCCTTTTTTTTTTTTTTTCTGATTCCCATGGATAACTGGCCAAAGGGTGATGATGTGGCATCATAATGTGATAGATCCAGGACAGCGAAGGTGAATTCTGATAGCAAAATATATTACAGCTATCTAACAATCCACCAATAAACGTCAGGTTTTGGTGTCAGCTCCTCGGAATCAGTCTTTGCTCTCGATCAGCCAGTTTGCGCCAATGCGGAGACCCATTTCTCTACCACGGGAGCAGCAAATAGACTGGAACTATGGCGGCCCTGAAGTGCAAAAACACAACATGTCAGAGAAGAAATTAATTAACCTGAAAACAAACAAGCAGGGATGAAGAAATGTGGGTACACCATACACACCAACACATCACAAAATAACTGGAATGCCCTGAAGAACACCGAGTGATGATATATAACTGTGGTGGAATTTTCCTTTAGCACGTATAGCACAGATGTAACACTAGTTCAAGTAACTCGAGCATTTTGTTATCCAAAAGATTTGGCATTTACCCAAGCAACAGTGCGAAAATTTATTTGGTAGTAAATCTGCAGCGATTCAAAATAACAGTTTGTACAGATCCTTAATGAGGGACTCCACACTAAAACACTCTGTTTGTGCTGTAAACTGTAGTGCTATGTAGTTATGAAATACAACAATGCTTGTCATATTGCCAACATTGGAGCGCAAATGTGCTGGTTCCATATTTATCTCGCTAAATATGAATTTCAATTGTCTCCCCGGGGGTGCTGGTGAACAGCTGGTGTTCAGTTGCAGATGCAGCTATGTTCAAGAAAAATTGTCCTGAGATATGTGAATATGTCATTTTTGGTTCAGGGAAAAACAAACGAAAAAGACACAAGGAAAAAAAAACTGAATAAATAAATAAATAAAATGTTTCCACCTCCTGAAAAGTAAAGGTAGATTAAAGGCATTTCTCACCAATCTGGCCCGACCACAACACCCCCCGCCCTCCCTCGATCTTTACGCCCACTGTCTTGAATTTTTCAAAATTGCACAACAGGCAGAGAGAAGCTTGACCTGGGTGCAAAATTACTATTTAAGCCCCATATCAACTTTGGTGAACTTCAAGCAATATGTTCGGATATGGCCTATGACAGACACTTTAATTTTGCATGTTCTCCAGAATACATTAGATTCACTGTTATTTATGCAAACAATCTCAACGCCGTGACTTTTTCCGGTGAGTTGAGTTGTTGATGCAACATTACAGGAGCGATGGTGTCTGACAGAGAGCGGAGTAGTGTTGCGCAAGAAGAGCTTAGTACAAATCGAAGCATTTCGCCCATAATGGCAGGTGGATGCTGACAGACCTGTTTACAGGAAGCATGTCAGACTTATACCCCATACCAAGCAGGAAGCATCTCTGGCTCTATGAAAAATGCTCCTCACTGTAACATTCTTCACTTCTGTGACCAAACCGAATGATGCAGCATGAAGTAACACAGAGTTTGTGCATCACAAGTAAGGCATCTTTGACACTCTGAATATCTGAACGATTTTTTTTTTTTAATGTGTGTTTGTTTGTGTTTGTGACATTTCGATGTAAATATGGACTTTTGGATTTCGCCAGTTGTCACATTTATACCACAAAATCACTTCTCGTGCTTTAAAATGTGTCATTTTAAGAAATCACAGTAATTTCAACTAATCACAGTGTTTGTAGTCCAATCAAGAGCAGCATAATCAAAAGCTCTTGGAAAAAGGCTGAGTGCCACCGCCGAGAGCGACTGCCAGTGTTTGTCAGTCCACATGATTCTACTAAAAGCTTAATTTTTTGTTTCAATAATCATAGGAACATTTCAAAATGATGTACTGCCCCTGCACACTCATATTCAATGTTTTTTCTACAAATAAATGCAAAAATGTGCCAGTATATGAGCTAATGTCTCTTGTTTCCAGTGTTAATCAACTTACTGTTACAAGTGGGCCGATTTGCCTTACTCTGCCTTGTTACAACATATTAATTCTTGTTCCCAGAAAAATTGGATTATTTCATCCCAGATTTTTTCACTTGTTCTAGCAACATCATTTTTGTAAGCCTGAAGATGGGACTAAATTGTTGTTTGTTGATTTTTTTCAAACGGCATTTTTTTCCCCCCAGTACAGACCAATTTCCCTTATCCTGTTGTACCAACAGCCTTCCCAGACTGCATTTTCATTACCTTCACATTACATTTACAGTACAACAGGAGATCTGGCTGGTGATAGACTTATTAGCAACCGTGTGGAATTGAATCAGTGACCTTCCAGTTACCAGACAGCCTCTCTAATCATCGGGCCATCCTGCCAACTTCACAGATAATGGACTTGATCTGATCACTGACTTCATTTCTTTGAGACAAAACGTTGAGCGAGGTAGAAATAGCTGATTCAAATGCAAATGACTTCTCTGAATGTGGCATCAATAGAGGTCAGACCTGGCACAGAGTATTCGCAGCAGCGCCACAGTAGGAAAGAAAATGCTAAGTGCACAGAGTAGGCAATCTTCCTCCAGATACTGACAGGTCTCTCTCTCTGTCGGCAGGACAATCCGGCCGCCTTCATTCGGGCTGAGGTTCAACTGAGACTCACACTGACACAATCCAGCTGGTTCCCTCCACTAGCTGCAGACAAAATAACAAACTGCTGATCAGCAAGGATGTGTGAGGGATGCACACTGTGCCCTTAAGGATTTATGCCCGGGTCTCTTTGAAGTGTTGCTGCAGTCTCCGTAATTGTCTGGCCTTTGTGGACTAATTGCTTGTCTGCTGCACCATGGCATGCTGCAATAGCTGAAAGGAGGACTCACTTTAAAAACACGGAGGGCAGTTCCTGTGAGAGCTGCTTGTTTGAAATAGAGATATCATGAGCAGTGTGGTGCATACTGTAGACTACCTGAGCATCCATGAAAAGTGCCAGAAAAACTCATGAAATTCATGTGCATGTTCCACAGTTATGGAGCACTGGAACACAAGCCACTCCTCTGCAAAAAAAAAAAAAAAAAAAAAAAAGCCATTTAATCTCATATTCAGTGTTTAAGTCTTGTTTATCTTGAATGAAGTGGGAAAACAGTGGGATGAGATAGTCCCAATAGTTTCCAATGCTAATCAGCTTAATCAAGTGTCATTTTCTTGATACTCGTGGGCTGATCTGTGTTATTCAGCTTTGTTTCAACATATTTATACTTGTTCCCAGACAAATTCATGAAACAAGTGGGATTACCTCATCCCACTGGCAGATTTTGTACCTTGTTTGAAGAAAAGCATGATTCTAATACTGAATATGAGTCTAAATGACTTTTTAAGATGGAGATTTTTCTGAACTAGTATTACCATGATCACCACATACAGAAGTACTACTCCCATCACTATTACTACTGCAAAAATAATAATGATGGTGACTTTGCACAACACTTTTTTTTTTTAATAAAGTTTCAGCGTATTTTGAAATCAAAGGTTCAAAATGTGCAAAGTAAACACATGAATCGTGAAGCTGAGATTTGACTGGTGACTCCATTAACACTCATAGCTTGTTAGGTACACCTCAGTAAAAAGGTGAGCGTTTGATTTGAGCACATATAAGGTGACATGTCACATTATTTCCAGCCGTCTTCTATCTGCCAGATACTGACTGTGCGCAGAACAGAGTGTGACTTTTACGATAAGGTTGCCATGACATTTTCCAGACGCTGGCTGAAAAATGTCGGAAACAAAAGGCCGGTTAAATGGATTCTATCCTTTGCTGCAGGTTTGATGCTCTCTTATCAACAGGCTAATTCCCTGTAGGAATAGGATGTGCCACGAGAGGAGACTAATGGAACAAACAGGGACTTGTACTCCCCAAGCGCCTCAGCTGAGTCCAAACTTGCCTGCTTAGAGACTGCGATGCTGTCGGGCTCCAACTCACTTTCACTATCTTTTGCTGTGGATCAAACCTCGGGGTCGGGTTGAAAGGTCAAATCCAAATCAGATTTGTCTTGGTGATGTTTCAAAACGTTGTATTATTCTCTGTCCCTGACCAAATGTGTAAAAGGAAGATAAGGTATTTCTGCTGGCGAGGAATGTATTGAGACTCGGCATGTAGAGCTAGAATGACAATGACACACGACAATGACAACTCTTTTGGTGCTCAGACTCCTGGCGGGATTGGATCCACTGTGACAGTACAGCACTATAAATAACTCGAGTAGTGGATTAGACAGGGGAGCTCATAGCAGGCTGTTCATACCTTTTAGACGGAAGCGAATATACGCAGGCAGCAGGTGACATCGGCTCCGAAAGAGCTATTGCATTGTTGAAATACAGACCTCCTGTGGCAACGTGTTGAACTCTCTGGAGGACAATGGCCTTTGTGTCGGGCTGCTGCTAAGCGTGAATGTCAAGCAATACAACAGTAATATCAAGGAATAACAAAAGGTTGCAGGCATGTTTCTAAATCTTGGTCCAGATTTTTCTACAAATCCATGAAACCCATGAAATCTGGATTTTCGTAGTTAGTTAAAAACATGTATGTCCTTTTTTTTATTTGAACAACAACAGGCACATTCTGCATCTATTGGTTGCAGCACTTTAATAAAGCTTCATCACATGAATGGGTGAATGTCTTGAGCATCATTTTAGACATATATTTCCCTGTAATTCAGCAGGACATGTTTTGTATCTTTGGAAACTTTGGGATGTCCACTAGAATTTAAAATAAAGTTCTGTGGGCTGGCCATAATGACCAACCCAGCGACACGGTTGAAGAGTAAAAGCCTAAGATATTGCCTTCAATCTTCCAACTTTAGTAATGGATATAAGATTCAAGGACCAGGTGGTGCTGTTCCACAACAGTAGCAGCTCTGCAGCGGGAGCAGCTCTAGCATGTTTTAGATGGTGCAACAGGGTGTGGTGTGTGCTGAGCTGTTCATTTGTGAAATGAGCAGTGCTGCAGTTGTAATCAAGGCTCGGCAACAAAACCCCATCTAAATCCAGTCATAAAACAACTGGGGCTGACAGCAACAGCATCAAAACCACAGGCGCCGAAGGTATTCCCAAGTGTGATCATGCTTCCTTTTGATACACAGGAAGAGACGACACAATAAATCCAAGCTTAATGTTCAATCTCAGTATCTGAAGTGTGATTATATTTGCAGTTTGCTGGGTGATTATTGTGTGTTCAAGTGGAGCCAACGTGCGCTCTTATTTTGTAAAGCAGATCCTGTTTATGTTACAATATCGTTTGCTGAACTTTACTGAACTCAGCAAAAGTTATTAAAAACCTGCTCCCATGTGACGATACCTAATGAAAGAAATACCATTGAGAGCAATTTTGTGGTCGTTGCTCCAGCAGACAAAGCTATCTCAATTTTACAATTTTCGTTTGTTGCTGTTTTTTTTTACTTATTTATTTATTTATTTATTTATTTTTAATGCACTATGCCAGTGATTTCGAATTAAGATGTGCTTTAACTTTATTGACTTTTACCACAACCCATCTGTTTGGGATAATTTAGTGCATTACTAAATTTCAGGATGTGTTTCAGGCTGCAATTACTGTCAACCAGAATTTGGACAAAGCATTAACTTTGCACAAACAAATTACAGCGAAACTGATCCTGTCATTAGAAAAACACCTTAAGATACAACCAGTTTCTGAAAGTAGATGAGATATCAATTTTTATTTTTTGAAACCGTGTTGCATATGAACCCAGGCCACAAAGGGAGAAATGTTTGTTGTGTGATATGATGACAGTGAAACCTGCTGGAGTATAATCTCTCAACAACTGAGGATGTTTTGTGTGGTGGAGACTAAGATGTCCTGCTGAACATCACGGTGTGGGGGAACATCAAAGAGCCGAGGAACACTTAATCTCGACCAAAAGCTTTGGTGAGTGAGATATGTGTCGGCGAGAGAGCGAGAGCGAGAGCGAGAGCGAGAGAGAGAGAGAGAGAGAGAGAGAGAGAGAGAAAGATTCAACATAAAGAGATCTAGAGAGTGTTTTTTTATATGCGTGTGCATGTGGATGCACGAGTGCTTTTGTGTTTTCTTCTGCGCTGCAAAGCCTCGCTGTTAAGAAACTGTCTCCAGTGGGAACATTTGCCACAGAGATTGCGGACAAGTCATTTAAATATAAAAGAACAATTGATAAGAGAACATTTTATGCTAAAGTCTATCAGCATCTGAGTTGCCTTTAGAAGCATATAGTAATTGGCCGATGCTTAAAAGCAAAGTAATTTACAGTGCCAAGAATTAATACATTTTTAGCTTGAGTATCCCCACCTGACCCCCAGGCTTGGCAGAGTTACTGTAGGTCTGTGCTACAAATTGAGTTACACAGGAAATGAAACCCTTAAATCCTGGCGTGTTAGTGAAATACTCTGCACATCGAGCTGCACCGGACATGATATCCCTAATCCTGGACGTATTAGGTCCATGCTCGACCATTGAGCTATTGCACCTCAACCAAAATACCATCAGAACTGACACATCTCAATAAGCCGGGGGAGGTGGAGGAGAAAGTAAGGAGACGAAGTGAAGGCCAAGGGCAGACTCAAGGGTGCAGCTCTCTTCGGGAGCCATAAAACACCCGTCTACCCTCTAAAAGAAAAAAAGAAAAGAAAAAAAAAAACAGATTGAAAAGTTATGTCTTTCCACAGTTTGGTTCACAGTCTGTTGCACATACAAAAGGTTGTGCTGTAAGCCATTTTAAACCGTTATCTTAGAGCACTATTTCCGAGCCCTCCTTTGCAAACCAGTTTTCCCAATTCTGTGTATTGTGGAGCTGTATTGCAAGTAACTGGTTGTATTGGTGCATTGATGTTGGACTGGGAGGGTTGCCAGGTTGTTAACAGGACTCTCCACTAGTTAGAAAGTCACAGGTTAAATGGCAACAACAGCCAACACGTGCATCAACAGCTGTTTGCCCCATCAAAATGTGCTCAAAATGTACTCCTAGCTGCTCTCTCTTTCACTCCATTCACATGTACAGAGCAACACCACTACTGGCCAAACTCTTGTTAAGGCCTTATTCAGATTAAGCTGTTTAGATGAAGCTTTAATACACTGTGATTGAGTACCTTTGTTGCAATGAACATACCAGTCAACAGAACAGTATAGACAAAACTGTCTGACTGCCACCTACCTCCTCAATCTTTGACTAAGTGGATTATGGGAAAGTGATGACCATTCCAAGAGTAATTTGTGCAATCTCCTCTAAATATCCTGCTAAATGACCTGATGTTACAGGCACCATCCGAAATTAACAAGCACCTAACGCCAGTGGAAGTTGGCTGCGGTGGATAAATCAGTAAGAGTCATCCATTACTTTTTGAGATGGTGACATTTGAATAACGTGGTGATGTACAGTCTCTGCACTTTGCCTGCTGAACACAGTAGACTGTCTCTGACCATGAGACAAATCAAATCAAATCAAATCAAACCAAACCAAACCAAATCAAATCAAATCAAATCAAATCAAATCAAATCAAATCAAAGTCATGGTTTACACAAGCCAAAATGTCTGTCATTCTGATAGGTATTGCACTAGATATTTTTATTATAGTCTATGAACTGACTCAGTTCTGTCACAGCGCTAGAAATACAGTCCAGATTCAACAGCATAGAAAAACTCCCACCACTCAAAATTTGTCTGACACAAAAACTGGTATAAGAAAGAACTTTTACTCATTTTACATTTTTCCCATGATTAATTCCCTTAGAAACTTTCTAGGGAATTACATTACTCTAAACTTATAAATTAGCATCTTCTTTGACATCACTGATGGATGCTATTTTATTTCTAGTGGTATAGATTAGGCTATGAGATCCTAATGAATGTAATTTAGAATGTTGTTACTGTTAAATTTCCAATTTGAGAGGAAACTCAGATTTGAAACCTGGGGGGTTTGGTTTTCATTGTTGCAATATTACATTTTGAACGTTCTTGTTGGTAAAGTTTTTTTGTTTGGGATGCTGTGTGGCTGAAAATGCGGGCTCAAAGGGTCCAGTTGGGACAAGTCCAGCTGTTTTGGCATCGCAACAGCCCTGACCTAGCAATGCCTCCAGAAATATTTCATTAATGTTCCTTTCCCCTCGCAATCACTTGCTGTTGGCTACCTGGAAGTCATTTTGAGGAAAGGAGAGGAGAGGAGAAGGAGAACATCCCTCCTTCAGCATCAAAGACGAAAAGGCAATTAATAGCGAATTAGGGCTACAGTTGAATTTAATATGAACTCTTTGGTCAGTGCAACATCAGCTTTGGAGTGATTCAGTTCTGAAGTCGCGTGCCCTTATTGACAGCTCTCATTGTAATGATGCTCTGTTTTCCTCCTCCTTTCAACTCACCTCTGAGGAGTGTGGCATTTGATTGGTCAGAGCCGGACACAGTCAACACAAAACAGTAATTACATCAATTGATCATTTGATTTGTTTCCAAAAGAGCACACACTCAATCACCCTGCTCCAAATTAAACTTCAGGAAATATTCTCTAATCTCCTTTTGAGGGATTGTTGTTCGCTCCTGAGGTTTTGAGTAGCATCAGGCAAGGGGAGTGCTGCTGAGTCTAAAGAGGAAGTTCACCCAGCACATAGTCCTAGTGCAGTCCATCCATTCAGATAGTTTCGGTATGATTTGCCAAGGTTTCTTTTCAGCCATGGTCTTCCCAGTTCTCCCGCTCCACAATACATATAAGATTTAAAAAAAAAAAAAAAAAAAAAGCATTAATTTCTCAGAACGTCAAAAATAAAATCTGCATATGAACAGCAACAGCTCTTTCCAAAACGATGCCCGTGTCATTGTTTTTGGAAGGAGCTGTTGCTGTTGAGTAAGTGAGTAAACATCTTTGTTTTGGACCTTTAACCCGCTTAAAGCTAATGGTGCCAGGGTAAGGAGTTTCATAAGAGGGCTTTCTATAATAAAAATATATTCACTTTGAGATATTGTGAGGCTCTTTAAATGAAAGTGCATATCAAATGTAATGCATTATGTTAACAGTGGGAAATGGAAACTCAGCTGACAATGTCTCTGCATGTGAAGTGTTGGGCGCTTGCTGTGGCTTTGCATTGTTGGTTTATTTAAAGTACGTGTTGCTGAGAGGGCATGGAAACTACAGTGGCAACCGTAACCTAGGGAAACCAAAAGTAGCGGTGACAACAAGGACAACAATTGGATGTTGTCAAACAGTTACACAATTGGTTGAGGGAATATTGCATAAAACAATCCATTTTTATGAGCTGGCCGTGAGATCTTAGCAAGTAGATGTAAACAAAGGCAACAATACAACAAAGGAAATGGAGGAGCTTTTCCACGAGGCGATACAGCCAATCGTGATATTTTAGACCCATTGCAGACGGCCTCAGACTGATTGCCAGTGTGTGAAGTATTCGATTAGTTCAGCCAGCAAGCCTGTGCACACGGCGGAGTCCAAAGCCAATGAGGTGCTCCGTTTCCCAATAAATGTATGCTGTTGTTTGTATAAACCTGCTAAAACTCATTTCGACATCAACTATTCCATGACAGCAGGTGAGCATGACACCGAGCTTGCTTTGCGACAAACAAAGAACACAGGTCGACGGCATTGTGCTTGAAGAAAGCAGCCGCCCTGTTCCCTGTGAGCACTAGAGGCATCTCCACAATGATATTCTCCCCTGAGCTCATCAAGCTGGCCCAACACCATCATCCATCAATGTATCCATTAAAAGTAATGACCTCTGTAAAGCTGCTGCATGATTTAATGGCCAACAATCTTCTGAGAGAACTTGTTTGAAGGTAAAGTTTACAGATGAAGAAAAAACCGTCAGGGTAATGAATTTTTACACTATCAACTCCCCCTGCTTTTTGTGTTTGGATTACTAAGTAATGCTGATATATGAATGTTATTGAGGTGATAATGATGCGAGGGTAAAATGTGCTTACATATTGTTATAGTAAGTTATTGCTGACATGCAGACAAAATAAACATGAATCATAAAGCAAATTACCAAAATGAACTCTATCATCGAGCTGATGTGACAAAGGCAGGAGAGGATGGAGCGAGGTGTTGCCTGATGCAAAAGAAACCTGTGTACCCAGCACCTAAGACAAAATATCTGCCTACACTATGTGGCTTAATGAGGCAAAACACCATTAGCACAGTGACAAACACACCAATAAATTACTCAGCCACTGGCGACTTCATTACCAGTAAACTGACTGAAGTGACTATAGATAACTCAATGTTACACAACTCTTTCCGCTGCAGTAATATTGCTGTCTACATAAAACACATCAAGATGCGGTAATATGTGTGAAGGCGCTCGGAAATCCATTTACTCTTGCAATGTAAAATTGCGGTGAGGAATTCGACTCCCAGAGATGTGCCATGCAAATGAGATTGTTGCATCTCAAGAGATGAGAATTCATTTTGGTGATGATGATGCTGTATTGCTCAAGGTTACCAACCCTGTATAAAGGGCAGAGGGGAAGCACAACAACTGAACTCACGTCCATACAAAGTGGGAAATTAACACCACTCGTCGGTCAGATGTTGACTTCACCAGTAACTTTGGCAGATGACCACACATCATTTGAAAGCGTTTTATTTTCTTAAAGTTAAGAGTAGTAGCATGGATTGTGTAAGTGACCACCCACTGTAGCTGGTGGACACAATAATAAAGGTTTCCTGCTGGTTTGGAGGTGTCTGTCCTTAGAGGAGCCAAGCAGCTTCATCCATGCGGGATGAATATGTCTGTCATAACGGTTTTTAAACAATGTTTTATGATATCATTATGGGTGATAAAAATGGGAGAACATAAGCCTCGGAAGCTGTTGGGTCCTTGTCAAATGGCTGATATTACTCAAAATGACTGTTTTCACATCCCATTTGTCATGTTTACACATGTTTATTTCGCCTGATGACGCAACCTTGTCATCGTGTTGACGAACAGCCAAAGTGTAGAAAGAAACACATGGAGGACGCCTTCTGGCAAAACTGTGGCACATCTCTCTCTTTGCATTTAACAGAGGGATAGTTGCTGCGTTTATCAAACCGTGGCCGTTTCCTCCTCATTCGCAGTTGGAAGGGATGGATTACAGTGTTTTGTAACCCCCAGGGTGTGCAGCTCACATCAATTCCTATCAACATTCCTCACATGATCATATGTCATGTCTCATTATAAAAACACAAACATGACCTTAAGTAAACAGAGACGTGCCCTTATTCAGCTCACTGTGTTGAATACTGAACAAAATTATCTTTCAATGTGGTAAATGTGATCAGGGGCCCCATTTTTCAAGCAGCAGTTCAACAGCATCTGATGTCACAGGCATTATTTCTTTGTAAATGCCATTATCAAAGTGCAGGATTCCTTTGAGGCATACACAGACAGGGAAAGTTATTATCTCTCTCCCTCTCTTCTGGAAACCAGGAAAACTGCATTCAAAGACAAGCATGGCTCAGCATGTTTTCATAGATGGACCAAGCACTGAAAGGATTAAATGAAACCTAAGACATTTCTTTCTTTCTTTCTTTCTTTCTTTCTTTCTTTCTTAGCTCTACAGAATATGGCTGTTATTATATGCCTTGAAAAGGATGTGCTGCCAAAAAACAGCACTTGTATTTTTAATTTACCACAGATTTTCCTCCTAAATGCATTCTATATTTTCTTTCTTGTATTATGCTTTATGCTTTCCTATCCTTTATCGACTGTAATTCTGGAGGCTAAGTGGAATGGTGACTGAAAATATAATTATTTTGTCTATGCTATAATTATTAGAAACACAGCCTTAAGGGAACATGGGTCGCAATTCTCACTTGATCCTTGTTTATTATGGTGACACCACAAAATCAATTTTGGATTCACTTAAGCTAAGATATGGGAAATGTTACTCCCATAGTACCATTCTTGATTAATACCTATGTTAAGACTGTCACAGTGGAGCATTCATTTTTTTTTATTCATAAACATGAAATACTTGTTCATCTAATTATGCTGTCTGAGAGCAATAGTATAGCAGGTGCTATTTTTTGGACTATGTGCTTTTATGAATTGTTTACAGGATATGCAGATACTGTAATTAAAATGGGCCAGTACCACAACCATGCAAATGCTACAAATGGCTGTTTTTCACATTTATTTCTAAGAAAACACTCTGCAATGTGGGGCTCAGGCTATAATGTCATGCTAACCCTGCTGGTGAAATTTAAATGAAACTCTCTGTATCTTTTTGCAAGAACATGGTTACTCTGATCAGTTAGGTGTCAGGTGAAATCCTGAGAGAGCTCTTTTCTGCAATTTTCATCCTAACATCAGTCAAAGTATACAAAAAGCAGCCAGGGAAAATATTCTGATGGGAATAAGTGCAGAGATATGGTCCCACATATGAGTGTAGTGTGTAACCAAAGGTAGTCCTTCAAGCAGTAATTCTCAAAAGGCCTTTTCCTCTCCAAAACTGCTGAACCCCACAGCTGGTTTGGTGCCCCTATCTAATTCAACCGCAGAAGAGAGGAGAAGCAGCCCAGTGAACCATAAAGCTCTTAGGGAGCGATGTAAGGAACAAGAAAATTTGAAATAGTAGTATGGAAAATCAAAATGGAGGATTGAGACGCTGACAAATGAAAGCCTTTCTGGCCTTGTCTGGAAGCGCGGTGGTACATTAGAGGACTCTGACTGGCGGGGAGATCCTTGGCACTGTGCTTCAAAAAGCCTGCGAGTGGGAGCAGCGTGTGGCAGCATTGTGCCCAAAAGAGCCACTGCGATATGAACGGCAAGCAGCCCCAGAAAAGCCCATCAAAGCAAAACGAAAAAAGTGGATATACTGAAGCACGATTTGTATCCACGTTGCTCTGCCATGCCACACTTTAGGGCAAACTAGAGAGAGACGCACACAACCTCTCTGAAGCAGGTGTGTTGTTTTCTGCTGGCAAACGAATTTCTTAAAAATCAATGACACTACATATTGATGTTTCAATACATTCCGCAGCTTAAAAGATCAAATAAAGCCATGGAATGGGGTTGCATATTCCCATTGGAAAGCAAAGATGACTATATATAATAGCTATGGAAAGTTGATGGAGAGGATTCAGAGGACAAAATGTATTTATCAGCATTGTATCATTTAATCAGGGGATGTGCTGCTCTCCTAATAGTATTGGATCTATCATCATTCAGACAGTTCAGTGCCATGCTGGATATTTGCCGAGTTGAACTGGGAATACTCTGACGCACTGAGTAGCATACTCTCTGCCAGTGGATGAGTACTTTCCACTTTTCCCTCAGTGTTTTAATGGAGCGTGTAATTCTAAAGCAGTTGTTCCAAGATGTGCATCATTCAGAGATAAGACATTAATCATTTACTGGCACACAAAGCACTAATTTCATTATTTAATGATTTGCATTGGAAATATCGTTAAAATGAGATTAGGGAAGCAACCAAGTGTAGGTACCATGCAATTGTTATGAATGCCTGTATATTTTACTCAGCAAACTCTTTAAATTATGTATGTTACAAAAAAAAAAAAAAAATGAGGAGGCGTTATGTCCTGCGACAAGATGTTGGACATTCAGCTGAGCTACACACTCCCAATTAAAATGGGTTTTGTCAATTTAGCTGCATTTACTATGTTTAACATGTAACAATAATTATTCATACACCCTAAAATGACATGCATTATGTAAATAAATGGGTCTCACATAGTAGATTTGTACAGTTGTTGTGATAGAAGATGCGATTAAGACAGCACAAGCCTTTGTTTTTAATCATCAGCCTCAGCTACAGCATCTCGTCCTCTCCTCTCTCTCTCTCTCTCTCTCTCTCTCACACACACACGCACACACACACACACATATACACACATATGGAAAAGTTCAGACAGTTTTTGAGAAGATCACACGTGAGATGCCTCAGGCAGTTCAAAGTTCATACTGTAAATAACAGCCAGCAAACATGACCTTTACTTTAATTAACCCTCCCCCAACACCCTGCTCACCAGCACCACCACCCCCCCATTCATTTTCCTTTTGCTTCATGTTTTTTTTTTTTTTTTTTTTTTTTTTTTTTGCCTCTCTTAGAAACATATCTATGCAAAATTCCCAACTTATTTGAAGCACATTAATTGAAATCGACCAAACTGGAACCAAACGGACCAGTTGGTCATGTGGCCTGCTGGTCAGACACACCACTCTGGAAGATTACAGATTCCTCCCCTGCAATGAACAATCGGCCCATCGGTGGTGATGTATCCTGTCTATGTATCTTTGAGCAAGACACTGAGCAGCTACAAGCTCATGAAATAAATCCCTCAAATGTGTGGGCAAAGCAAAACATACCGTAATGTAAATGCTGAGGTTATCAGCTCTCATACAGTTTCTCTAGTCAAGCTGCAAACACTGGTTAGTGAAGCAGCTCATCCCTGAAATTTGCATACACAGGACGTGCTGACAGTGTAAACGGTATAATTCTACATGGGGAATGAGCAGGGTCTTTACATTATACATTTATATAAGCAAATAATTCTAAAGCTAATTTATTTTCAACATATATTTCTAAATAGGTGTTTTGACAGCATACAGTGTAAACACGATGTTCTTAAAATAGCATGGTGGGGCAAATTACTGCCCAAGTTATGTAATAAGTTGTAAGACTTATTACTTATGCAGATGATTGTGTGCTGCAAAAAAATCAAGCCACACAAACAAACAAACCAAAGCAGTCTTGGCAAATAGGCGGGCAGCCACGATGACAGCACAGCTCACCACCTGACAAATAAAGTATTTTTCCTGGCGTAGCATTTGACAGTTCACTAGGCTTGTAAACATGAAATTCTTTCAATCTCCTTGATACTGGGTGTGCATTTATTAGACACTCATTTAACGTGGCCGATTGATGCCGTGTTCATCACTATCTTGGCACAGCAGTACACCAGTGGCCTCTGACTATTGTGCAGAGGATGTGCCGAGGATCATGGCCAGGCTCCCTTGGGTGTAAGAAATCCATTTGCATACCCATGTCTTTTATCTGACATTAATATGGAAGAGACACTGAAGCACATTCCCTTTCTTTTTTTCTTCCAAGTAAGCAATTCTTAGATTTTGAAAAGAATTCTTCCAATTCTTTGATCAGCAAGGAAGGAAAGTTCATCGTTAATGCCTTACCAAACCAAGTGGCATTTTTACTCACATGTCTTGTTTGTTTGTGTTGCCGAAGAATGTGCTGCCAATGTCATTGGAATATAAAAGTATGTGAAGGGAGTTAAGGATGACAAACATTAAAGGAGCAATAATATATTTACTGCCCCATAGGACAAAATGACCATAATATATCTACGGGGGGTTGATAGGGTTGTTATTCAATACCGGTGACTCAAGCGCTTCAC
This sequence comes from Myripristis murdjan, assembly GCF_902150065.1. Classification (NCBI taxonomy): domain Eukaryota; kingdom Metazoa; phylum Chordata; class Actinopteri; order Holocentriformes; family Holocentridae; genus Myripristis; species Myripristis murdjan. Next base: position 7,814,969 of record NC_043989.1, read on the forward strand.
CAGCTGCAGAGACTTCAGGCTTTCCTGATACGCCCAACGTCATCCCCCACTTAGTTGTTTTTGCAGCTGAGCTACAAAATGACAGCCGTCCAAATACATCTCTACTACAAAAGCTAAGTAACCTCCATCTCAAGTCAAAAAGAACACCTGACAAAGCTTTATCATTGTTTCTATAAAGGTGCCCATTCACTTCTCTCCCTAGTCTCTCCATCAGTCTGAGGTTTTCAAACTGGTGACTTTGCAGTCACAAGTCTCTTTTGTCACAGAACCCTTATTTCCACTTTACAAAACTAAAAGGGACAGACTGAGGCAGTGCACCAACTCACCCAACCAACACCGGTGATTTTTCTCTCATTCTTCCCCTCACCTGTTTCTTGTCCATCAACCATGTTCATATTCCTCTCAGTGACAGCTACAGTGTCGTACCATACAGTGTCATCAAGTTGTCAGCCATGTGCTTCTCTAAGGAAGAGGAAGAAGGGCACTAGTGCCTGTAGTCTTCAGGGTGATTCTTAACCTTTACCTAGAAAAGTAGCGACTCCTCTGGGGAGCCACTACTTTGATGCTGACTGCAGTCTTAGGAGAATGTCATCTCTAATTATCTCTGAGATCCACGTCTACCTCAACAGCCCCCAACCAAACCTGCAACCTGGACGGAGTTGCAGTGTTTGTCAGCTGAAACCTTGTTCCCAGCTATGTGCACTTCTATTTATTTAATCTTCAGGAACTGTAGAGTAAGCTGCAGCTACAGAGGGCACTCAGGTGATAGCCTACAGTATAACACAACCCTGGCATCCATAGGAGAGGTCCTCAGCTCTTTGGCAACAACTAGTACACAACTAGTTGTGTTTCAAAATGTAAAACTTTGCCATTTTATGAAAAGACATGGTTAATGTATGTGCGGCATTTGACTGGGAACTGATCTCATCCAACAAATTGATCTTAATCACATGCCTCACAAAAACACAAAGGTTCCAAAAACATTTCTGTTCTCACTAAGACAATCAACCAGCCATTTCTGTTACAATGGAGCTGATTAGTGACTTTGACAAAAAGTTGCAAAGGGGAGATGAAAACAAAGATTTCAGATTCTTAAACTAAATGTAATCTAAGTCTTGATTCTCTATTGACTCTCTAGTACGTCCCAAATCAATGTACTTTCACTATTTTCATCCACTCCCAGAAAATGACTATTTTTTTTTTTTCTTCCCTAAATGTTGTCTGTAAGGCGGTGCTGCCTCCCAGGCCATGGTTATGGTTAGGGCAAGGGTTAGGAAGCATTACCCTGCAGCCAACATTTGGAGCAAAAATATACTATGGGCTGTGCGTTCACTGAATTGGAGTCCTGTCCCCTTTGTTCACTGGCCAGTGCTTCTACTCACTCATTGGCTGCAGAGATGCCACTGAAGTCTGTGTGGTGAAATAAAGAGTGACAAGTGCACTGACTGAATGAACGCCATGTCACTGTAGTTATTATGCAGGCACACTCTGGCTCCTCAGCGTTTTTGTGAAACATGTTTGCATGTAAATTGCTGTGTGTGTATACAGATTTCCTATGACACTCTGCAGGACTCAATAGGGAAATTACTAAATGCACCCACTGGGTAGTTTGGACCCCAGTAGCATTTCCCACCCTGGTTAGACAGACAGTGCACCAACTACTGGGGAGCCACACATCAGCTAACTTAAGCACACAGCCTTCCCTATTCAGCCGTTGACCACAAATTCTTCCAACCTTATCACCACTCTAATAACAAGCACTGCATCTGAGAGCAACTTTTCCACCCTAAAAGGATTAAGAGTTTTTCACAAGACACCATGGGACAGCAGACAGTAAATAGCCATGACAAGAACTCGGGTTGAAAAAAAAAATTCTGTCAGATTTCAACAGCATGGTAATAGAGATATTTTCCCACTGTGATGCAACTTCATTTTCAAAACGTGAACATCACTGGTGAGTCAATATTTTCCCTTGCAGATTATTAAAGGCGGCGTGTCACATTGTATGGGTTGTGTTCCCACTTTATCACATTGCACTTCTTACTGCTGAGAAATGTATTGAAGTGAGCCACACTAGTCATCACCCCTCAACCACTTCCTTGACATGGACCTGCACTTTCTCACCTGAGCTCACTCTCTACTGATTGCCTGCCAGTCTATATATCCTCCTGAACATATGCTGAGGATCCTCTGCGCTATGTCAGACCCACACCAGCAGTCATGTGCAACTACTGTCTTTATATTGCTGCAGTTTTAACTTTTTTTTGTTGTTTTTTTTTTTTTTTTTTTTTTTTTTTTGTTTGTTTTTTTTTTTTCAGATTAATTTTTGAATGTGGCTAGGTACTTAACCAGTGTATGCTAGTAATTGGTAACTACTGTTTTGGTCACTTTGTTTGCCTTGATAGTACAGGCCGATTATTGTATGTAGGTGGCCAGTGCACATACGTAGCTGTAATTCTTGATTAAAGAGATCCACTTATGTGAATCTTCAGAACCTACTTTGTTATGCAGAAATTCTTGTTTACGCAATGCTTTGTGATATCCTGCTCATTTAATCAGGAGTAGGCCTACCCCCTCCCCAATCATGGTAGAGTACTAGTATTCACTGAATTTGTATTATGTCAATTATGTAAGGTTACACTGAATTAATTATTGTGTTGTAGTATTAGTCTTTATTTGATATCAGCTGTTCAATATGTGTGCACTGTGGCAATAAGTGGCTTAAGCAGGCACAGTACCGGTCTCCTTGCATTATGTGATGATGTGCCCATGGCGATTCGAAAGTCCCCTGTGAGCCATTTCAGCCACTATCCTACATGTTGTTCTGTTGTAATGGTAGTGCTGATGATCAGACAAGTGTTGTTGGGCTAAGTGATTTTATGGTGTTAGGTTTGTGTGGTGGTGTGTGGAGTTTGAGATTGCAGTCAGATCCTCATGACATTTTTGCATCCATGTCTCATTTTTGTGTCTGAGAAAGAAACACTTCAGCTGTGAGTGCATGTGCAAATTTTGTCATTTTATGCAACGATACTGCTGGTTACACTAGATAGCCTTGTCCAATTTTGGGTACCACCTGAATTTCTATGCTAACAACAACTATTTGGGCTTCCAAGCACAACAAACTTCTGTGGTGGTAGCTTTGTTTATTTACTATGAGACAAATGAGGTACCAAAAACTTATTAGCACAACCTATAAGTATTAATTTTATATAATATGACTAAAAGATAAAATGCGCAAGACATATAAACTCAGACTGACACTTTGCAAACTAAATAGAAGAGCCAGTGCAATAAAAAATGATATTTAATTGCTTCGGTCTCGCTCAAACTGCTGTTTAATTCCTAGTGTTGATTCAGTTCTTGAGATTTGCCTTTGTGTTTTGGAGTTTTCCGAGTTTGGTTCCTGAAATGTTAGTGGCACAACTTTTGGAAATGTGTGGGTCCACTGCTCTAACATTAGTCAGATCAAAGACAGTGGCTTTTCAGTCCCTGCCAGCAAGCTCACACTGTAGAAAAGCGGTATCGAAAGGTGTTGCACAACAGACTTATCAGTCACCCTTGTAGAAATGTACCATCTATTGATTTATAGTTTACCCGAGAAGGCCACTTTCAATGCCGACTTGCTGTGTAAACACTACCATATCTCTTGCAATCAATTTAGAGGAAATAATTTGCATAATCCCTCAGCTAGTAAGCAAACGTAGATACATAGAAACCCACGTTCTACTTCTGCATCTCTTTTTGGTGGAAGCTGACCTGAGTTACAAGAGACTGAATAAATGGACTCTCTGAACCATCCACTGATGACGTCTGCAGACAACATATAGTCAGAGTGCAGGATATGTGGGAGCAATGCAACTCACTCATTACTGCTAACACACAAGCTAACTTTTTAATTAAAAAAAATAAAAAATACACACAATTTTGTGGTTATTAAAGTATGTAAGAAGAACTGAATATCAGCTGAGGAAATTAAGTTCACTATCTAATACACAGGGTTCTATTTTCAATCCCTGTTATTAAATTAAATATTTTTCCCCATGATGAGTCAGAACAGATGTATGACAAGTAATTAACATTTAATGAAAAGGATCATCTATGAAGCCTTTCTTTATACTGAAACACAATTATGACATCCCCACCTCACCCTCCTCCCCCACCAGAAAATCCATACCTGCACCTCCTGACACAGAGGAAAAACACCATGCTAATTTAAAGGCAATCTGTCACTATATCATAATTACATTAGTATAACGCATCCCATATTGTGGCATCCTCATTAAAAACATCCACAACAACTTTGTAAGGAAGCAGTTTCCCATGTTCAACTTCCAATGTCTCTCCTAACTTAATTTATAGAATTTAATCGATGTGTGAAGGGAGGTGGGAGTGACAAACTCTCGCTAACACCTTTGTCTGTCAGTTGAATTTAATTCCCCATTAAATTGAGTGAGTGTGAATCGCCCTGCCATAGACCCCAACGGCTCATTGTTCGCAGCCAGTCTCATTAAATCTGTCAAATGCCCATTTCCGTGCATGGTTTCCTGCCCTCGTATTTTAATGAATAGTGGGAAGATTACAATAGCTTATAGTTATAGATGGTTGTGGTATGGAGTTGAACCACAGGTCCGTGCAAATATCTTGATCATTATGGCAAGGTGCTGACTGCATGAAAAAAATGTAAGACTTGCTTGACAGTTATTTTTAAGTTTTTTTTTTTTTTTTTTTTTTCCTTTTCAGAGCAGGGAGTAATATGAAATCAAACAAACAATAGTTTCTATGAGGTCCTCCCCATGCCTCTACTTTATTTCTGAATACCCACACTCAGCTGAGCAAAATTTAAATAAATGTCCCTACACTGCGGGAGTGCTCTGCATTGTTTCCTCAGTACCTGATCACACATTCATGATGTGTGTCTCAGCAGGAAACATTTTTTTTTTCTTGACCAGACAGCATGTCTGGTGGATTCCAAAATGTACCATCTTGTGTTATTTCACAAGCAGAACTGACTTTTTGATGCAAAATAACCTCCAGGCAGTGACTGGATACCTGCCAACATGGCAGGTGGAGTAGACAAACTTACAAATCACAGTCTAAATGCGGCTGGTGGCTGGTGTTAATTTCCCTCCCTGCTCAGGTGTGTTTTCCCCACTGCCCTTTATGTGGAAGTTAGATAGTTCCCTGTTGTGACTGCAAAAAGCCTCAAGTTTCAACTTCTACCAGAACTCTTCTAAGGTCCCTTTGGGGCCACTGGTGGAGCCTATATGACTGAGACTGTTGCCAAATGGCTTGGAGTTTCCTTAAGCTCAACAATCAATTGGAAAACTAGAGGGCATCAATTTCTTTTTAAGCCATTTAAAAAACAAATTCACGTCCTGTGTTTACTCATCACCACGCTCCATTAAGTTTATATATACAAGGCTCCTGGTCCAAGGAATCCTATCTGCGACCTTAGGCATAGTGTTCAGGATTTGCATTCTAAATGTAATCTTCAAACATAGGGAATCCTAATAAATATTCTTACAGCTACTACAGAACTAACAACCAAGCTTATTCAGTGCTGTGGCCCCATAAATGTATTTCTTCTTGAAGACACACTTGGTGGATTGCCACATTTTTGGAGCATCAATAAATGGCAGTGGCCTTGTGCAGAGGGCAGAGTTACAGTTTATTTGTTGACTTCCCACAACAAATATGAGGTTTCACTCCCCTTCTTAAGTGAGACATAAATCTAACAGACTCAATAAGGTCAGAACGGGAGATCATTAACAAATCTCTCAGAGCCTCAAGTTTACCCTGGGAAATCTTCACCTCTAAGGAAGTCTTGGCCACACTGAGTCTTTATGTTGAGGACAATTTGTATCCTGGTGTAGCTGGTGGGGGACTAATATCTCATTCTTGGCACTGCTACTTCCAGGTTTTTATGGGGTCTTCAGCCTGCAAAGGCAACATCCTGCTGAACTGGCACAATTACCTGCTAATGCACACTAGCTAATTTGGATCCAGAGGGGAGGGAATTATGCAGCAATCAGCTTGAATCGAAAACCAAGCCACATGTACAGAGTAACGGTACAGCATGGTTTGCTGATGGCATCTCACTACACTACCAGGAAATATCATTTTATTTTTGGTAATAGACCCTTATTATAGTCTAACTGTTTTTCTTTTAGCAATGGCAGCAGTGCAAAAGTGTGTGTGGTGGTTAAGTGGGATTGAGGCTTGGGGGAGGTTTGTCACTGAATATTGAATTTACCAGATTGTCTGGCTATCAAAAAGTGAAGCATTCAATATTTCCCAAATAATTAATAATATATTCAAATAAACAAAGTTTGAGTTGCCTATTCATTTTGGTGCCGAATATTCAGACTTCTAGAAGTTCCTCCCCATGATACTGCACCTAGCATGCATCACAGTAACACAGGAAATGTGGCATGTGTTCTTGGCATATTACTGAAGAGCACTTTTGAAGAAAAAAAATGTCACTCTGGCTCCTTATGTAATACATTTTGAAATGGAACAACATACTTAGTGTGAATGCTGCATTTGTTTAAAGTCACAGTAGTTGGCAGAAATGTGTATTTTACACCCCTTTATGTGTCTGGCTAGAGGGATTACAAATGTGAAAGTGACAGACAGATCTGTATAATGCACCATAGCAGATTAAGATGATAATTGATAATGCAATGTAATTATGCTGCACTTACAAGACATGCAGTATCAAATCTCATCGCCAGAGGTGTGGCTGACAAGTATTATTACATAAACTCTTATCAGTTTGGATCATTATCTCTGCCGGGAGGGCATCACGCATTTGGTCCCGTGTAACTGTCCGTGTGCCTGTCCGCAGATACTCTTGCATACTACTGGGCCTATCAGCGCAGTTATGATGCATGACCAAGGACATGTTGTGGTTGTGGTGATTCAAAAAACCTTTAAAAAAGATAAAAATAAAATGAGCAATGGGAGATACACAGGCAGTACCTCCGTGTTTTCCCTTCTCAGGCATAGCAGAAACAAAGGTGTTTTTTTTTTTTGTTTGTTTTTTTTTGCCTAAGTTGGAGCACCGGAGCCTGTTGATGCACTCTCCTTGTTTTTAGATCTAGAATATTTCAGAAAGACGAACTCAGTTGCTGTTAGTTTGCCTGTGTGATAGGCATATACTGCCTGCATGGGGAGCAATATTGTTTGTTCAGTGTAGTCTATACTGGAGGCCTCCTCTTGAAATGTTTAAAGGGAAGGTCTGTCTGTGCCTCAAGACATCCACTAGATCTGATGCAGCCACAAAGGAGATGGAGATTGTTAAACATTGCTGTAATGTCTTGGCAGGTCGGCCTTGCTGAGCTTTAGTAATATCTTTCTTTACTGCAGCTCTTGTTCTAGTTGCATCACGAACAATCTTTGGCATCCCTTTTCTCAGAACACAATGGCAAGGTGAAGAAAAAGAAATGAAAATGCAGCTCCAAGCAAGGTAATCGTTGAGTCATTGGTGGTGATCAATAACCGTATGAACCCCTGCAGGTTTATTGTGGTTATTTTGTGCAATGAGACAGTGAAACTTGCATGTACTGCTCCCTTAATGTACTAAATCAATTACAATTAATCTTTATGAGGCAGTAACAATCCTCCATGAATCATTTTGGGAATTTACCTGCAAGCAGGCACATAGAAAGTGTTACCTTGTAATATTTACAATAAGATGACTCGAAAATCATAAGATGACTTGAACACCAGGTAAATTGTGAGTGCTTTGATATGCTTATTTCATCCAAGGTCATCCAAGAAAGTCATCAATAAAATGACTGATATTGACCAGAATATGCTGCTCTATTTAAGCCTTCTCAAAATATTTTATTTTTTTTATTCAGATGTTTACCAGTCCAAAAGAAGAAGTAATTACAGTGAAATCAATATCTTAATGAATTTCATCACTGTGACTCCAACACACATTCACTCTATATGCAGATTTTATGCATGAGGACCCGTACTCTGACAGCTATTAGCCAAGGTGATGTATTTTTCCCTGTAACTACAGATGACTTCTGAGAATTCTCTTCATTAAAGTTAATCAGGGAAGGAAACACTGCTGGCCCAGCTGCTTGTTATATGCCAGGAATTGCTCTGAGTGAATACAAAATATTCTTATTTTACCATTAATCATTATTGTTGTCAATTTATCGGCTGCTCTTAGTTATGTCAAAATTAGTGGTCTAACATTTCTCTGTTTTGTCTTGACATGGTTCATGTGTTTTGCACTGCACTGTAAACCACTTGGGTTGTTTTTGACAGTCATACCAATGAAACATCATGAGATATGAACTGAATTACGCCCAATTTAAGGGCAACAAGTTGAATAAAATTGAAGGAGTGCTCATAACAAGCTTAAGTGTGTAAGTGAGGGTGGGTTGAGTTGGGTGGGGGGGCTCACAAGATTGTGGTTTTTAAGATATTCTGATTTGAGATTCAGAGCACTACCCTGATCAGACCTGCTAATTAGAGATCAAAGTGATGTCATCATGAACTGTTCTCAGGTTGTTGGATGCCGTTTGAATGAGTAATGTAATGGATCATTTCATTGCCTCAGTCTTTACTTGCATCATCTGACAATGTTTTTCCGAAGCACATTTTAAGTAGGGTAGTCTGGGATCTTTGAGGAGGGATAATTGTGTTTTCTCCTTGCATCTAACAGAAGATAGCAACCTCTGCTCAAAACCCTCTCTGAAGTGCTGAGGGTTCTTCAGGAGGCACTGGTTGGATCTCCAGTAAAAACAAATTGCATCTCAAATGTATGTCCTTCATTCACCGCGACGTCTCCTGTTCAACTTATGCTGAAATGACTTACATTCGCAACAAGCTCATGCACACAGGGAAAACACTGTCACGCAGCATGCATTTCCCAGTTTGACAAAGAGAAATGACTCAATTAAAATCTATTGTTTGTGCACTATAGAGCTATTAATGTCTGATGACCTGAAAATCTCCACCAGGTTAAGTGAATGTTTGTTAAACTGGGACACAGTTCAAAGAGGGAGTCATTGCCTTTGAAGAGTGTAATTATAATAATGAACTGGCGCTCAACATTATTACTGAAAAGATACAGCTGGCCAGCCTCATCCCACATGATCATTTTATGCAATAAAGGTGCTTATTTGATTCTAATAATGGACTTTAATAATAGCTATGACACATTAGTAACCCTTGTAGGGAAATTCTCCTCTTGGTTTATGTCCTCTGAGGATCTCAGATGTCAGGGTCGGCTATAGAGCATCGCCACTGGAGCTGGCAGAGAGTTCGTGATTTGCTCAAGGACACTTCAGCAGGGCAGATAATTGCAAACACAGGGGCTTGAAAAGCGAAGGACCATATGAAGGACAATCTCTCTAAATGAAGTTCCTCCTTGATGACAAATAAGATTTAATCTAATGTAATTTGAGTGCTAGAACCAGGGTTCCCAAACGTTTTCAAGTGCCAGTCTCCCAAAAAAAAAAAAAAAAACCTCGAGCACAGCGTCCTTCAGGAATGTCTACCTTTACTCACTGGCACTCTAATTTTCAGACAATGCAGCTATCCAAGTATGTCTATCACTGCTGAAGCCCGTCCATATGAATATTTGAATGAGTTTTATGGACAAATCAGTATAGATGCCGATGGAAAAAATCTCACATTTTTGTGGAAATTGTGCACAAGTCAGAATGGCAGCCACATCAGCATTGACAAATCCAGTTGAAGGATTGACCAGCCTTAGGGAATATTCATTAGTGAATGATGATCACAAGAACTCATTGACAAAGGGTAAGTCCATGGTAAGACCAATCTGTTTTGAGTTGTCCTGCTAACTGAAACCTTGTTTAATAGGTAAAACATATACTCACGTTGTTTTTTCTTGGCTTTTTAAAGTAATCTCTGACTGTGATTCTGTAGTAGTATACAATAACTCATTTAGTTTGGGAAGTAGGGCAATGGCAAAGATTGGGTGCTGGGGATGGATGGAGGAGGCTCTGCTGAAAACACCTGCAGCTCGTTTAAAAAGGATGGAAAAAATGAAGGTGAACTAGTTCATTTTTGGGACTGTGAACTTGGTTCCGAATTCCAAATTGTGAACCATGAACATGAGCTAGGTCATTTTATTCTGTGTCAGGGGCTGCGGAGAGCCAAGAGTCTGCAGGCTTTCAATCCAACCAAAAAGTCCACCAGGTGATTTCACTGATTTCCTCACTTTCAAGCAGAGAGAAGGGACCAATCAGTGAAATCACCTGGTGGAGTTTTTGGTCAGAATGAAAACCTCCAGACTCTCAGCTCTCCGTGGCACATGGTTGCCTACCCTTGATCTGTGTGAGCTGAACTTTGAGTTAGTTCTTGTGAAGTGTGAACACGCACAACACTGGTTGACGGTAGTTCAAGCGAAGTATAGCTTCAACTTCCTGATATCATAAGCTCACTTTGTGAAATCCCCAGGTGAAAAGTATCTGATTTGCTCTGGGTGGATAGTGTGCTGGTTCTATTCCTCTCTGTATGAGATTAGGATAGCTGGATGGGCTGTCCTCCAAACCACACAGAAATGTATCGGAGTCGGGAAATAACAACATCCAAAGCTACTCTGGGCAGCCTCTCATTCTCAGTTTCAGTGTTGTAGGCCCTAGGCTTTAGTTTTAAGATGGCTGCAGCATTAGAATGTTGAATTAAAACTTCTTTTTGTGTCTCTGCCACATTGCAGTCTAATAAATACAAATTAAGCTGATCAACTCTCCAACTGTTAAAACTCCTCTCTGTGTTCTCAGCATCAACTACCGATCTGCCCGCATTGCTTTTGCTGGCAGTGATACCAACACTGTTACGATGTTTGTGCCTGTGAGACAGCCTCGGCCACAGGGTCAAAAACAGAGGGCAGCCTCGATGTTTCCCATCAAGGATGTAGTGATTTATTTAAAGTGTCCAGATTTATTTACAGTGTCCCAGTCATTGGTGCTCAAAAATAACAAAAGTAGAAAAAGAGTTTGATGGAAATTATTTCAACAAAGGCAAGTCATCGGTGAAATAACTCAGCTCAGTTAAACATAACTCAGGCAGTTGCTCTCGGCAACACTACATCCCTCCTAAGCTGAATTCAGCTAATCTGTATACCATTTCCATTTCCAATTCCTGCAACTTCACCTGAGGACAAAACCAGCCTCTTAACCAGCCTCTTTCTCAATGGGGGACTTCTCCAACCCAAAATGTTTTACACCAATTACAAAACATCTCATATTTTCCACATCACTGACACATCGCAGTTTCTATACCAAAAATAATACAAGGACAATTCAGTGCAGATTGGCCAACAACATTTAAAAAATAATAATACATTTATCAAGACCTGGATTTAGCAGCAAAAATATGATATACAGTTTTTCCCTCGTGACGTCACTGAAACCATAAAAGATGTGGAACTGCAGGGCAGCTCTCTCCCCACAGTAATTTCAGCAGCTCAAGCAAGACATGTACGTATCAGCAGTAAAATTTAGACTAATGCCAATGCTGGCGATGTCTTACAAATCTAATAAAGAACAAGAAAATCCAAATCTGTTATGTTTTTATTTCAGAGTGTGTGATAGAAATGTAACAGAACACTTAACACAAAATAAGCAGGATATTAAGTGTCAGTAGTGTTGCATTGTTAAGTTACTAATTAGCATACATGCTCCTGAAACAAAAGCAAACTAGAAACAAAATTTGTGAAACGATACATTGTTTCAGATACATGAAGAACTGTAAATATAGAGAAAACTACACAAAGTCAAAAAACAATGTAACCTCGGTTAAAGCTGGAGTCATTATGAATTGTTTGATACCTGTATGAGGCAGGTCTGAGGAATGCTCTGAATGGAAACACATTTGTAATACTTGTGTGGCTTGTGAACAATGGACTCCTGTTTGAGATTTTCTATCTCCAAGGACTCCAAAAAAAAAAAAAAAAAAAAGTTGATGTTACTCAAACCTACAGCTGTCTACAGTGAGCATGGGGAAACATGGGGAAACTCATTATTAGAACAGTCACTCTTATGTAGTGTCTATGATTTTTGGACATTGTCTACTAAATTAAACCACAATGCTGCTTGTCCATCTTTATGGCATCTGATGTGACATGTCGCCCAACACAGTTTCAGAGGCCACTGGATTTTTTTTTTTTTTTTTCACAGCTGTATAAACATGATCTGTTTTCATTTAGACATAATCAGAGGACAGAAAGAGAAATGGAAAGAGAAAAGTGAAACAAGATAGGAAAGGAAAATTGAACAAAAGAAATGAATTGAAAAGGAAACAGTTTTCATTGTCTCTGAGAAAACAGCTCAGCAAATCTAACTGGATCTGAGGGTTCAGTGAGGGCTAAAGCACAGGCTTATCTCTTAGATGATAGGGATTTTCAACATACTACCTGCCTGTTTCACTTCTAATAGGTTTGCTGTGTCACATATGGCCCAAAGTAATAACCTCCTGGCAGGTAGTTAGCACTGATTGATAAAAGGCCTTTTAGAGGGCAGCACACCCTCTTCTAGTATTTTATTACTTTTTGTGTCCATGGAGAAGAGAGACAGTTAAAGGAGAGGAAAGAGATGACAGTGGAAACCGCTTAGCTGGTGTTTGCAACCACACAAACAGCACATGTGGATGATTCGCTAGAGCAGACATACAGTAAACCAGTCATGAGCCTGTGCACTGGCATTCACAGTGAGCCTTTTTTTTTTTGCTATGAGAGATGGGGTGTGTCTATTCTGCAAAAAGCCCCTTAAGTAGCCTAATGTGACCATTAGCAAGTGGTTGACATATTCAACACACCATCCACAGTGCTGAAATAATGGTAAATTTAAAAGCAACAGACTCTATTGAGTATAATGACTTTTAATAATGCGCTGTATAATTTCGGTACTAGTAAATGTCATCCAAATATTTTAATTACATCTTGTGCTTAATGCAGTACAGCTTATCGGCAGCTTGCTATAACTGTAATGCTATCTTCAGCAAGCTGTGTTTAGAGAGCTTTACTCTTCAGCTACCCCCATGCCACACACACACACACACACACACATACATACACACACACACACACACACACACACACATACTCTTCCTTCAACAATACCCATCTATTTTCAATATCATTTGGAATCAGATATAAAAGCCGGTGCCAGAACAGTTTGGACAGAGCCAAAAGAGAAAGGGAATGTTACCGCTAAATCAATGGACAGGGCTTTACTGCTTCAACATATGGGAATTTGGGAGTTAAATCTTGCTTGGTTGCTGATTGAATTTTACAGCCAGAGCCTTCAGGAGAGTGCTGAATGGTAATTACCTCAATGTAGGAACAACCAGACTGGAAAGAAGTGCTAAAAAAGAGAATGAGAATGAATAGCAGCGGGCCAATCCTTGGGTGTAACCCATCTGCTTTGAAATGTGGCAAGATTAAAAAAGGACAAGGGAAGCTATAAAGGACAAAATTGCTACAGAAGATACATTGTGGCTTTGGTTCCCAATGGACTTCAGAGTCTTTGCTGGGTAGGAAACTTACTTTTTTTTGTCTACAGGTGACAATGGCTTATGGATTCCAAGTTTTCACAGCACCTTTAACTGCTTTATCGGCCAAATTATGATTTCAGAAAACAATTAGACCTCTGTTGTCTGGGTGCCTGCCGAGGTGGCCGCTTGAGCAGACAAAACTTACAGCTTATGTAAGAATTTAACAATACCTGCAATGATTTCCCATGCTGGTTTATATAACTTCCAGGGAAAAAAAAGAACAGAAAGAGGAGAAGTTTCTAGCAAACTAATCCTTTGCGGTTAGAAGACCTTTCTTTGAGATGAATGTGTTCTATGGATGGCGATGTACTGTAAGCCATTATATAAGAAACAAATGTCTCTTCAAAGAAAAAATGAGAAGACAATCTTTTCACAGATACACAAACACTTCAACAGCATCAGATCAAATCCATGTTAATTGCTTACCTGTGTGTGAACATGGCATTCAGCTGTGGAACCCCTTAAGTTCGCTGTACTTTTATTCATTATAATAACCAACAGCAATTATCTGCTTTCCCATCAATTTTAGCAAACTAGCCCATCTCAGAACCACACCTAACAGTGTTTGACTCCACTGATTCCCACACCACCAGGAGAAGTACGGTTAAAGATAGTGGTATTTAGAAGATTTAGAGAAAATGTGCAAAAAGGAAATCTGAAAAGAAGGAGCTACAGATTTATCAGACTGAGTATCCTAAGCGGGTAATATGGCATTACCTGAAAACTTTGAACAAGCATATCCGTCCTTGATTGAGCTGCAGACTTGGCTGGCAGGCAGCGGACTGGAATTATATAGGTCAGGGCTTATACTGATGTTGATGAGCTCTGCGGAGACTAAGGTACTTTTACATCTTGCATTACCCAGTTCCCAGCCCCCTTTACGCTCCAGTTTAACTCTTGGTGAGATCTCCTTCCTGCGCCGCTCCTCGTTCAAAGAGAAAGACAATTTGCCACACGGATTTCGCTTTACCGACAGGAAAGAAATTGTTAGCTATCCACTTACTCTCAATTGCTATGGCCTGCCACTCGAGCACTTCCTGATATCATGTTACACTGCCAAGTCTATTGACTCACTTTATATCCAGACAGGATATGATTGAACACGGGGTGAATGGGTGAATGACTCGACAGGGAAGATCTATATCACACATTGAACCGACATCATGGCATTTTTCACATGTGAGCTCCTCCCATTAGATTTTACAGAAATTAAAATGTTTGTTTCCCAGAAGAGGGAAATATTAATTTGCCTCAGTTGTCACCAGTTGGCAGCGAGGAAATGCTACATCACCTGTCAGGGTTGCCATGTTTACTCTTAGCTTGTTTTATTCTTGTTGGCCAATTTATTTAATGTCATGGATATATGCACATTGGACTGACAGCTTTGTTATTTATTAATTTTGTATCAATGACTGCCATTTCACTGCTTTCACCTTTGCTGAAGCTGCGCTATTGAAGGCTGTGTACCACATGTAGCCATTGTAGCAGACTCACTTTTCACTGCATGTGTTGCGAATTCTGGCATTCTCCCTGTGAGGTATTGTTTTGAAAAAAAAAAAAAGAGCAATACCATATATATATATATATATATATATATATATATAGTATTGCTCTTTCAGCTGGCGCAAGTAATACATAAGGGTTGGTGAGAGGCACTTCAGAGTTTTGTATTGAAATACATTGATTTGGCTCTGCAGGATGGCATTCAAGAGACCATTCTCTGCAGTATTATGGTGGGATAAATGCAGAATAAATACATAAAAGAGGGCTTTAACAATAGCTGCCAGTGTAAGACAAAATCTATATATTATAGACTTATATGTATATTGGTATATTTGGTATACTATATTGTACATGACGTCAGAAATACAGCCTGTGGGCCAAACCTAGCCAGTGGGCATATCTCATCTGGCCCGTACGATGTTTTTGGAAATATGTGAAATATTTGCATCTAATTATTACAAATTGTATATAATAAGCAAAATAAGATGTTGTTTTAATGATAAATTATGATAAATTATGTTCAATTAATTAGACCACCAGACTTGTTGCTGCACTGACCATTGCTGTCATGTTAATTTAGCAAAAAAGCAAAAGTTTGACATGTAGAAATTTTCAAGAAAGATTGAGAGAGCAGTGTTTCTTCTGGCAGGTAAATGGCAAACCTGTAGCTATATATTTATTGCATTTCTCTTGTCTGCTTTATGTAATTCTACATTATGTATTATTCTCATATGCCTACATACAATTTCCCATTGATCTGTAGGCTACAAATGTACTGATTTCAAATAATAAGTCGGAAAGGAGCCTTAAATGCCCGTGTGTTGAGTCCTATAGTTGTCCCTGTGAGGTCTCATTTGTGAGTGAGTGAGTGAGTGAGTCTGACACTATGAAATAATCCAAAGTGGAACAAACCTTAAACATCGATTCAGCATAGTCAAGTCTATGTAACATTTAGAAATGTGTGTAAAATACAAAAGTTTGTGCAAGATATGGAAGTCTGGGTAACATAGAGAAGGCAGCAACGAGGAAGAATGTGCTATCACACAAACGCTCTGTAGATAATGAGGCTTCCCAGGCTTGCCGGTGAGGGATATGTGAATTGAACTCAAGCTGAATGTTGTGAATAAAACATAGTTTCAGAGGGGTCTTATCACAGATGTCAAGGTCTCAGCACATCATAGTAGGCAACTCAAGGTCCTAAAATACAACCACGGCCTTCATTTTTGGACACCTTACATAGAAAGAAATGATTACCATCTCTATGATTACTCTACAATAGAGTCCCATATAACGCACATCCACAGTCGCAGGGAATATGAGTGGTCCCCAATCTGCAATTTTCCCATGATCCTTATCTTTATTAGCTCATTATTTTCAGCGGAGCCAGCAGTGGCTGCTGATCTGTGGCATTTATCCAGGCGAGCAGAAACAGCCAATTAGCGAGTGCTTATCTCATAGTAGATATGGAGTTGCAATAAGCATTAAATAGCATGGTAAATTTTCCAGATAGGCTGGATTTAAATTAGGCCAAAGTTTAGGTTGCTATATATACATAGTTAGAACTTAGCCTCATAATAGCCAGTGAAATCTAACAGAGGGACATGTCTTTTTGGCAATAGGATCAAATTCTTTATTGTAGAGTGAGTGCTTACATAGACCGGACTGAGTGTACTTACACCGCTGGGGTTTGATAGTCTCAACCATCGTACAGGAATTCCAACATTTTGCAAAACTGAACACACAGGCTCAGAACACCATAAAAATGAATATGATTAGTTTCAATAGCCTTATTCTTCATGGATTTCTGACAGCGCTGGCTTCAAAAAATGATTGGTGGTTTAGAAGCAGCATTGGGCCAGCAATTATGGTGTAATGACAACTGACCAGGCCAGCTGGCAGCAGACCGGTCTTAGAAAGGTCAAGTCTTAGACTAGTGCTGATGATGCTCTACTGAGACTAACTCGCAGTTTGCACCAGTTGGGTCGATCCAGAAGCTTGTCAGCAGCACCTTTTCACATTCAAAGTGTGTAATCAAGAACATAGCCTGAGAATGCACAAGCAAAAACCGAAGCCCATCTTTGAATGCCTAATTTGTAAAAAATTTCCTACTGGAACAAGACCAACTTCCTGCAATATGCATAAAAAAAAAAAACAGCGCCCTCAGAGAGAGATTCGTAGCTCACCCATTTATAAAAGTGATTATTTCTCTTACTAAAGCAATTGTTATTTCAGTGATTTTTTTTTTAAATAGTTAGCTCTGTATGGGGAAAATGAGATTGCAAAAGCTGCCACTGTAACAGGAATGTAATTAAAAATTCAGATAGATATAAAAATATAAATAGGAATGTTCACTCATCAGGCCATGATGAATATGTATAATTGAAAGCAAAAGGACTGGAACAGAAATCGTTTTTCAGAGGGTGATGAAGGAGAGATGGGATCATTCTCAGTTAGTGTCTAGTTAATACAAAATGTCGGCCTACTGGTATTTAAATAGTTTAAAGGCTGCAGTGCGTTTGAAAATGTGTCTTTCCTTGTGAAGGTAGAGAAAAATAGCCTTGCAGCATAAAAAGGCAGAGCAGGGCAGAGTGATAGCCATGACAGAGCTGGAGCCTGTGCCTGTGCAAAACCAGTGTAGACAGCAGCACTGATTAAAACAAGCGTTTCTGTTCCGAGAGATGGACAATTAATAAAACACGGTTGAGTTGCTTGTGGTGTAGACTGAGCATAAGCTGCTTATACCCACGTCTTGCATTACCCGCAGCCTCAGCTTATGTTTTGGTGAGATTTCTGTCCTGCTTTTACTTCAATTCATGGACAAAGACATGCAATTGTCTCTACGGACAGGTGAACATTTGTTAATTATCTGCTTACTTGAACTGCTGCTGCCTGTACCTCCAGCTTAGCATGTTGTGCCGCCAACTCACGCGCCTTAAGTTGCTCCCAGACGTGACACGACTGTGCATTGTCTTGTCTGAACAGAAGCGACTGCGGGGTCATTCCTCAGCTGCTGGTTGAGGATTTGTATGAAGTACAAAAACTCAGTTGCCATGGTATTATCATGTCCTTTCTATAGCTGATATTTTATCATGTACTGGTGTCACCAGTCGAGTTAGGACTTTTATTGCAGAAATCCTTGTGGTGGAAGGCATAACCTTTATAATCCATCTAATGCCCTATAGCGTCTTAGTGTCACTGGAAGATTTTTTCTCTTTCACATTTCTCTCCAACTCAAATTTCTCGTGCAAGCCTTTCACTTGCTGTTTGAAGACTCTCACTGCACTTGGGCCCCTTTGTCACTTTACAGCATTACATTTTAAGGTTTTGCATAGGCTATGGGTTCATTGACTTCATTGTAACTGGGCTTAATCTTCGGGTCGGATGCAACTTTAGAAAAGTTTATATTAGCAGTCGTGTTAATTAAATTGTAGTTGCATAATAGTGGTTTAGTTTAATTTTTCCATTTGTTTGTTCTGTTTCCTCATCAAAATATGAAAACCAACTGCAGATCTGCGTTTGCTTGTCATTGTTTAGTTGTAGCTGGTCGCTACTGGTGGCTGCCTTGGCTTTGCAGTAATTTAGATAGCTGGTTTGCCGAGACACAAAGAACACACAAGTAAGCAACTATCACTACACTAGTTTTGTCCTGCTTACCATTTTGTTAAGCTTCAGTAAATTTGGCTGAGGTCAAGTCAAGGCTGAGATATTGCATTGCTGCTTCCACATCATTATCTTCCTCTCCATCCTTTCGTAGTCCTTCCTCTGTCACTGCTTGTTTGGAGAAACTGATGAGTGCATTCTTGAGCACATCTTTCTCCTCTCTGTTGCTTATTTGCTCCATTAATAACTTGAAATAATCCAAGGCTGTTGCTTTGTTCCTTAAAAGTTCACTTCAGCAATGAAGACAAAGGCCGCCATGACCTTGTTATACTCACTGATCAATAAAAATATCCCCGTCTCAGAGTTGCTCTTGCAGTTCCATTCTGTGTCATATCAATGTGAGTGTTGCTTGTGCACATTTAAATTCCTCTATTAACCAAGATAGAGGAAACTAAAAGACCTCCTCTTCAAATAGCGCCTCACTACTGGAACAAAATGGGATTTTAAACCATTTGCAAACATAAGAGCACCTCAAGTGTCAAGTGACAATCCCTCAAGCCAAGATTGAATGTATGTTCCGTTTCCACGAAGACAAAGCAACTCTTCAAGCCACATAAATTGGCATTCACCTTGCTTCGGAGCTGGAATTTCGGCAGCCAACAGGGGCAAGTGAGTTTCCTTGACGTCTGTTTCTTTGAGGGATCCTCAGCCCAAACCGCCCAGAGGGCCAAAACAAATCAAACTAAACATGCACTTAATGAGTTGAATTCGGAGAGAAGATTGTCTAAAGCTAAATGCGCTGTCCTCCCTAGAAAA
Source organism: Myripristis murdjan (assembly GCF_902150065.1). Classification (NCBI taxonomy): domain Eukaryota; kingdom Metazoa; phylum Chordata; class Actinopteri; order Holocentriformes; family Holocentridae; genus Myripristis; species Myripristis murdjan. The sequence goes on from NC_043989.1 coordinate 7,834,436, forward strand.
CCCTGTCAGGCGTTTCAAGCCACATTGTCTACAAAAAGCTTGTGAATCCTTAAGTGCAATGCATCAACATGCAGAGGCACACTTATCAACCCTAAGGTGAAGTTTCCTGATGTGTAATTGTGGTTTATTTTTGTGAGAATAGTTAAAACCACTATGACATATTGACACTATCCACAAGGACATATAACACCACAGTATTTAGCTAATATAACTAGTTTTCAGTGCCCTTCGTTGAAGTACATTGGTGCACACGTCCATGACGGAGCAGGTATTACCTTGGATCTCTTCAGTAGCTATCAGCACAGGGATTTGAACCAGCAACCCTCTGAGTTTTGGATGACCTTCCTAACTTACAAAGCTGGAAAACAGATCTAGCTAGAGGGTTCAGCATAACTGGATTTGAGTAAGTTTTGCATGTCTGTTAATGACTGCAACAGTGGTTGCCAACTAGTATTTGGATATGAATATATTCATCAGGGGGACGAAGTGAGCTGTGTTTGGCCTCTTAATGGCTGGCATCAGTTTGACATGTCTTATTACTGGCACATCTGGAGAACTGGCAGACATGGCACAATGCCCAATTACTGCAAACAGATAAGCAAATCTCTGAGCCAAGAGTAGCGTCAGAGCCACATACGGCATGTGGACGAGTTTATTTTTAGGGAATTAATCAAGGGCCCAATGAACACACAGACGGGCCCTTACACACACAAACACACACATCCATTCACTGGGTGTCCTTTCTGAAACATTTGAACAAACGTGATCATAACTCCCTTGTCATAAGCGTCTTTTTCAGAAAATATTGTCAGTTCTTCATTGCTGAAAACTTTGCTTAATTATCCAGAGGTCATTTTTTCTATGTATCTGTATGTGAGTTGAATGAAGAGGACAGATTACATGAATGGCTTTTGGAAACAGTCGGGGAATGTAGTTTTGGAAACGGGTTTGAATGAGGCCACTGTTTTCCAGATTCACCAGTTTAGGCGATGATACAGACGGGGGGATGGACAGTAGGACAGTAGTAGTAACATACAAAGAGCATTCATTAACTGATATGTAATGAATACTTTGAAGAATACTTAGTCAACGAACAGACTTATAGCCTACAGAAGAGGCAAAAATATGTGAAAAATCTGTATGTTGTCAAAGCCCTTTTGAAAGAACGATGTCCACAATATCGAACAAGCTCCGTGGAACCGTCAGGAATCATCCAAAGAGTCAACGGTCCCTTTAAAGTCAGCTGTGGGAAAAATGAAGGCACAAAATGAAGGCAAAAACAACAGGTTTTTAGGGCTTTATGATAAAATGTTTTAGGATATAACCTACATGTAAATCATAAAAAATGTTTAAATACAGGTATATGGTTTCTTGTGATTTAATTAATGTAAAATAAATTAGTGGTTCATCATAAAGTGCAGCACACGAGCTGGAAATGATACTTTGTACCGACCTTTGGCCTAGATTGTGCTAATTGATAGTACACAGAATACATAAAAACAATATTACTTATGCATGATAGGACAGGAGATAGGGAAATGGATAATTAGTACACTACGGTGTTGATGCAAGGGGTACAGCAGGTAAAGTGTTGCGGCAGTGCAACCCTGATGTCAATGAGATGCGTTCTCTGTGATGTGGCGGCTCTGTAAAGTGTGTGTTTGTATATGTTTCACTTTGGAACAAACTTTGCTCCAGTGTTCCAGTGAGTCTCATTTCACAAAGAACACTTCACTAGTTCAAACAAACTCCATTCCTGGTGGAAGTTTTGGACAGATTCTCTGTGAACCCAGCCTGTTTGATGTGCATCAAAGGGGTTGTTCTGAATTATCATGGTGGCTAGTGCTCCTGTCACAGTGCAGAAAATCAGTATATCAAAAAGCCGGGTTTGACTGCTACTTAAATGAAGCATTTTCATGAGGCTTACAATAAATGTTGCCAAAAAATAATCTTTGTTGACCTCAAATTTAGGTTCAAGCAACGCGGTTTTGTGGGTACAACGTTACAGTAAGACTACCCTTATAAAGGGTTTATGAATGGCTCATAATTAGGTCGATGCAGGCTCACTATTTGGCAAGATCAAGTTACTGCTGCAATGCATCTATTCTGTTAAATCTCAGATCTTCCTAGGTGTTTACTTTATCTTGTCCCTTTATCAGTCAGCCATCCTTGGTATCTGCAGTGATGTATGAAAACGGTCTTATAACTTGTTTATAATTCTTTATTAATCATGTATAAAGTGTTTACAACCCCAACATAGCCTTTTTGCCAGTGTACTGATACAAGGAGTCTTGTGAAAACTTGAATAACCATTGGCTACTTTTTTACTTTTTTTACTTTTTTAAAGAAATGTCAAAGTAGAAGCGCCACTTTGCCAATTACAGTGTGAGAACTACACCTACCTGTTTCATAGGTGTTTTTGAAATAAGCACATACACTGGGGTGCCTGTCTACAGTGACTCATTTCTCAGTGGGAATGTGTGAAAGTGGCAACAGTCAGACTCAAGACCATGCCATGACTTACTTTCCCTATCTTCAGCTCCCTTTAAATCACATCTCCTAAATATTCGCTCCCTCTTTGCACTGAAAGTGACCCTGTCTTCTTTATGAAAAAACTTGAAGGGGTAAAAAAAAAAAAAAAAAAACATTTCCATTGTTTCGTCATGATTGTTTTTTGTTGAATTACTTCTTTATTGTGCATTATCATTCTAGGGACACAAGAGTTTTTTTTTTTTTTTTTACACCTATTGTCAGGCCTGTATAATGCGTGAGCAGATTTGAATGCCGGTCATGTAGGAATTTGATCCTATTCAATTGCTGCATTCATTCTAAGCCGCGCTGGATAAGATCAGCTATGCCTAAAATGTAAAATATAATGCAGGGATTTGTGGAGAATGTAATTGTGCACTTCAAAATGAAGCTGAATTTTCATGAATTGTTTAAAATCAGGTTGTCTGGGAATGCCTATTAGCTGTAAATAAACAGTGATTGAAGTTTCTTCTTCTTCTTCTTCTTCTTCTTCTTCTTCTTCTTCTTCTTCTTCTTCTTCTGAATAGAAAATTAATGTCACATCATGGCAACAAAGAACCATAATTAGTTTGTCAGTACAACAATCAGTATTATCTGACCATTGAATATGCTTTGAATTTCAACTGTTAGCCAATTAATCATTCTTGGAGCACTGAGTAGGAGTAATATCTGCGTGTTGATGTGTGCCTGTATATGGTTGCATGTATGGCTTCAAGTGTGTGGGTGGGTGATATGAGAATAAAGCTAATGTAAGAAAGAATAGGCTATAATGTAAGTCATATGAACAAGGGATACAACAGAGGATTTATTTATGTAAAAGGGGAGCCTCGGCATCAGCGCTGTTTCCTAAGGAAAGAGGCGCCACAAAGAAATGAAGGAAAACAAACTCTTAATCTGTAACTGAGCAGATGGCAACAGGGGTGGCTTCATTTGCATACAAATCCCCGTGGACCCTTCCTAACCTCCTTAGCTCGTGCACACTTAGAGTATAGGAGGAATCTACAGTGGGCATATCCTCTGGGGATTAAGCCCATGTTGAGTGGGTTCCTGGGAGCTTTGGGAAGTCCCCAGGCTGTGATTACCTGAGTTACACAGTGGAATAAGTTGCAGCTTCCACCGACCAGAGGGGACTGAAAAATCACCGCAGCTATGGCTGGACTGTCTGTCTCTTTTTGATGACCACCCCCCAACTACACACACATACACACTTTGCCCACGTATCTCCTATAGCCTTTGGCTGTTTAGACAGCGGGGTGTGTTGCAACTCCGCAGGTCAGTTGGTCGGGCTAGAATCTTATTACCCGAGAGCAGGGCTGAGCTGCTGGCAGACACTCAAATTTCACAAATCTCAATATCTGTTGTTGTTGTTTTCTTTCTCCGTGGCACAGGACATCAGCGAATGGGACACCAGTGGTGCTATCAATATGTTTTGAAGAGACTGGAAATAATTCTAACTTCAGCCAGCAGGCAAAACATTTTTTTCCTTTTTAAATCTGATCTTAAAAAAAAAAAAAAAAAAAAAAACACCCTGCAACACTTTACAGGACCCTACCAGTGACTTTGCTGTTTTCACTGTGAAATATATACACTTGATATTTCTATTTCCCAAAGCATGCAGTTATATTTTACAACTGTGATACAATTTTTGCTACCTGTTATCCAGCCATTGGATTCCATCATTCCACTAAGATATAAAGGTTAACTTCCAGACACTTAAAATGTTCTTCACACCAGGAGTCCATCACTGTAATAACACTGTCCACGTTAGTTTGGGGACTGAGTGTGTGTGCATAGAGCAAGCTCTACTTGAGTATATGGTGGATTGCCCACCTCTAGTAAGTAGTCATCTTGCAAAGATAGATAGAACTTAAAAAAAATGACGCGATCGACATGTTTCAGTATGGCTCACCATCTAGAGAATAAAACTCGTTTACCAGCAGCATTTTGTCCACTTCGTTAGGGTGAAACCTGCTTTCCCGCCCGCAGTCTGTCTGCCTGCTTACGGAGGATTTTCAAGCGATTTGCTTTGTCGGCAGATGTTTATTTCTGGTAATGATTATGTTGTTTAATTTTAAAGATTGGTTTTCATACCAAATAGAAAAATATAGCCCAGGGTGAACGACGCTGGAATTATCCTTCAAAAATCAAGGGATTTGTATAATATGTTGTGAAATCTTTCGTATCCCTGCATGATTAGAAAAATGGTTTTGTTGTAATGGAAAGTCTGGGTAAATTATAGTTAACAGCCCAAACATTCAAAGTCACTTGTATGGTCTTTCAACATTGCTAATAAACAAACAAAACAAACAAAAAAAGCAAGTGGAATTGTACCTTGCATTTCTAAGCCCATTTTTGTGTTTGTCAGTCTGGATTTTTTTTTTTTTTTTTCACCTATCTAAAACAGAGGCTCTCAGACTTTTTCATGTTGTGGAGCCCCAAGTTGACTTTCATTAAGCTGCTTTTGATGTTCTGGTCCCCCAAGTTGACTTTCATTAAGCTGCGGACCCCCATTTGAGGTGAATTTGCCTTAGAGACCCTGCAAACATTATCAAAAGATTATGGTTTCTGTGAAGTATTAAACTGCTTAGATTGAACGTTGAAAAATAGCTTCAAAGCGGTGAGATTAAAACACTTCCCCTTCCTGCTAGTTAGACTGACACAGGCTGTAACATGGCGAACCCTCCAGGCGAGCGCACAGATGACGACAGCCTGGATGGGATAGGAGTGTGTAGTGGGTGGATGGAGACTGAGCTTCTCCCTCCTCTTCCCCACAAACTCCCACCACATACACACCACTGCTCTGCTTCCTTGAGTTAATGTAAATCACGCTGGCACCATAAAACACACACACACACACACCACACTCCTCCTGCACATCCACTTATTGCGCTGCTGATACTGCAAACACTCTGTATCTGCTTTTTACTCTTGTGTGTTTGCGTTCACTCGGACCTTAGAGTGTGTGTGTCTCCCCTCTTCTTTTGGCCACTAGAAGCTATGTTGTAGCTAAAGTGTGTGGTGACTAATGGTGCGTTGTTTTAGTTTGTTTTTTAGCCCCAGAACTCCACAGTCCTGCAAGCAGCACACTACTCTCACCGTTGCTTCGGCGTTTAAAATGGCATTTTCTACTCACAGTGCGGCATGCATTCATCACGTGAGACAACATCAGTAATGGAGGAGGCTGCTGTCTGCCATGCGTGAATCCTCCTCCGTCCAGTGAGCCTGGAATTGTGAGGTTCTCTCCGGGATGGAGTGCAGCCCTGAGATATCGAACATCAAAGATTTAGCACACCATCTAATTTGTTATGTACTTCCATTAATTTTAAATGTTTAACCGCAGAATCTTCCATTTTGAAAAATAACACTGCGAGCAAAAAGATGTTATGGATATGTGGACAGCCTTTACAAACATCAGATATAATCTTGAAATTTGAGGCTCAGGTTGTTGCAGAGTTGGATGGATTTTGCAGTCGCAGTCTGATTCTAAAGGCGATGGGATGAAAACCATCTTGCAAAACGCAGAAAACTCAGCCGTTTATTAGGCCTACCTCTTAACGCTTTCGCCAGTGTCATTTTATCTTCAGGCACTTCAGCCAGTAATGTTCCTTATATTTGCATTTCTTTAGATAGTGCTGATTACTTGGTAATTAATCGCCAACACATGTTTTGGAGCATTTCATCCTCAAGATTAAGTTCAAGTGCTGCGTAAACAAATGAAAATATAAGGAACATCATTCTTGAAGATTCAAATTATAAAAGTTCAGTGCATATCATTTCAATGTCTATTTTTCATGCCCTATTAAGAGGCAATAAATGGCTGCCTTGACATTTATTTTGCAAGAAGATTTGTGCCCATTAGGCCTTTCACACTGTATTTTTAGTAGCGTTTCAAAACACCTATGAATGTGGGCTAAATTTGATCTGAAGATTAAATTGCCTTTTTTTTTCACTGTTCATACCAGATTTGAGCTGCTTGTTCAAGCACACCTGTAGCAGGTAAAAACTCGCTGTAATGCTTGACCCCATTATTCTTAATGTTAGCATATCAACTGAGCCTGCTTTCAATTATTTAGTCTCCAATGCTGGCTGAGGTCTGACTCAGAAATAGTTGCCACTGTGCCAGTACCAGCACTCTCAGAGTATGAAGTTGAAAAATAGGCTTCTCTTTTAAGCCTCTAATGGCTGCTGTGATGAATCTCACCGTCTTCACTTACTGTGTTGCTTGAAAATGAGACAGTGCGACTTTAATTTGGTGGAGAGAAAATTATTCTGCAACGACGTGCTGCGTAAAATGATGCATGGTGTTTTTAAGAAAAGTATGCACCCGCTTCAGTTCATTGGGAAAAAAAGGAATATAGGGAGAGAGAGCGTGTGCGTGTGTCTGTGTGTGTGTGTGTAGGGAGAGGGGAGGAGGGCTTGCATTTGAGTTATTGGCTTGCGCTATATTGATATGCCCAAGTTTAAACAATTGACCAACACCCCTTGGCTCAGCAAAATCCTTTACACTTTGATCCTCTGTCTTTCTTCATATCCACTGGTGCGTGTCGACGTCCATTCTGGCCAGAGAGAGCAGTTTGTCATGGACAGAAGGAAAAAGGGAATTACTACAAGGCAGACCAACAACCAGAAAGTTGATGGTTCTCAGCCTAGATGTATTACAGATGTGTGCAGAGAACGAAGGGCTGTGTAACATTCAATGTTAAGTGTAATGCTTTATAAAGGAATACGTTGCAGATTGTCATTTTGTTTCGTTTCTTTATTTACATACACTCAGTGGCCACTTTATCAGCCCCACCTGTGCAATCTAATGCAGTTCAATGCAACAGCTCTGCCATAAATTCTACCTTTTAACAACGTTTGTGCTGACATGGTGGAGAATGTGTAAATTTAATTATGTGTTTATCACTGAGGTTGTAGTTTCCAGAGGTTGTATGCTGTACTACATTATATTGAAAGGTTTAATTTTTTGTCCTCCTTATTTATATACAATGAAGGGGGACACAATAGTGGAAACAGCTCTCAATAAAATGCAGTCCAGTACAGCAGCAGCACCAAATATGAGCTCAATGCCAAACATAGAATTGAATGAACACCTCTATTACCGTGTTGGTTTGTATTGGATTGAACATGTGTACCTTAAATTAAAATGGCCACTCAGTGTGTAACAAGCAATATATAATTTGCAAGTGAATGTGAAGGAGAATTACTTTAAAACCCTCTAGGGGCAGGGCATGTGGCATTCTCCAAGCATCCTATTATAGGAAATAATTACAGCAATGTAGTATACACAATTTGTATGTATCTGTCAATAATTTTAGACATAGTAGAAAGCGGAGACAAAATTAAACATGGCACTTGACAACAATGCATCCCATACACATCCATCTGTTTCCCAAGCATAAGGAATCGGTCATAGTCATAAGACAACACACACACACACACACATCCAGAACACTCATTCATAATACACAAACACGATCAGTGACAGATGACTATACACCCATGTGATATGTCTTAGAGTTTTAATAAGTCAAGAAAGATAAATGAGCGAATAAACACAAAAAATGACAAAAAACAAGCAATATTCATAATAGGCCTGTAGACTTTTATGACAGAGGAAAACATTGATTGGACCCAGCTTATATAGGCAGTCTTCATGGAAAATATTGGTTGGTTAGATGTGATTTCAGGGTCCTTTTAAAGTGTTGTGAAGACAAATTCAAAATATGTAAAGGCAGAGATTTCCACATTTTTGAATGAATGGTTTATTTTTAGTTTTGGTTTGTACATCAATCATCGCACACAGTACAACAATCACAATAAACACATAAAATCAAAAAAAGGAATAGGCTAGAAGCAAAAGCTTATTTTTGTGCCTATCCTTTACACCTGATACACTGCTTCCATTAAATTACTTACGTACAGCCTCGAGCATTCTCATTGAACAAAAAAAAATCAACAATAAGAAAAACACATTTACCATCTCAACTTAATATTCCTGTATGATCTTATACTTAAGACATTTTTTAAACTTTGTCAGAGAAGTGAACAACTTAAATTCATCATCAAGTCTATTCCATAATTTCACACCCACAACCGAAATACATCTAGACTTCACATTTGTCCTCACTTTCATACATTCAAAAATACAATGACCTCTTAAATTATAGTTACTCTCTCTTAATTTAAAGAAATCTTGAATGGTATTTGGAACAATATTATTTTTTACTTCATAAATCATCTCTAATATTTTAATATATACAATATCCTGCAATTTTAAGGTTTTAAGTTGAATAGATAAAGTATTAGTTGCTTCAAAATATCCTACTTTGATTATTCTAATAGCTCTTTTTTGTAATTTTGCTAATGTATCTGTACTAGTTTTCCCAGCGTTTCCCCATATTTCTGCACAGTATGTTAAGTAGGGTATAACCAAAGAACAATATATCCCCCTCATTAGCCCCTCATTAGAATATATAAAACTTTTTAAGGAAACAGGAGCTACATGTGGAATAATTCTGATATTGATTATTGTGTGCAAATGTTATGGGAAAAAGAGGAGAGAAGAAATAGTTGGGAAGATAAATACTGAGGAGGTTAGTGTTTGCATGCGATAAACCAGAGACTGATGTAGGCAAGTTTTGATACAAGGTGTCAGATTGTTTGGGTGGAGACGGTGTCAGGGTATTTTGATGGGGGAAAAACATGTCAAAAAGAAGCCACCATATGTATCAGGGTCCTGCTGGCACAGATTCACTCGAGCTGTGTGGTTTCTGTCATCTGCTGGGGCTTTCGTGCTTTAACTACCAGTCTGTCGTAGTTAATGACAGCGTCGGGTTTTTTTCCTCGTTCCCCAGCCTGTTTCATTGCTGGAATGAGGTCTGCTCTGTTCTTCCTTAGCAATTCAGAGAAGTCCTCATTTACATAAATTGTACTGTTCTTGAGGTGAGCTCTTGGCTCGGCAAGAATGAGTTCTTTGTCTTTCTACCTGAGGAATTTCATTATAATTTGTCTTGCTTTTCCAGAGTTCTGTTTCACATTTCCAGCGCGGCGGGCTCTTTCAGTTTCAACAGACTTTGGATCAATTTTCAGTTTTTGTTGTTCAAAAATCTCTCCGAACCTTCTGTTCAGTGTCTGTCCAAGGCTTATAAGCATTGTTTTGTTTCAGACCATCAATAATTACGTTGTTTTGTCAACTCTGATTTTCTAAATAATCTGTTTTGGGTATGATATCATTGCTTTCAGAGTTTATACACTGAGAGGACAGAGGCTGGAGTTGTGGCTCAAATTAACCAACTTTCTTCTCCATCTCTATCAATCATCAATCTGGGCTTGAGAGAACTGAAGGCTGGATTTGACCTCTTGAACCTCTTTCATGATTCCATCAATTCCTGAAGCCCCTTTCATGAATCCATCAATTGTAGCAGCTGCAGATACCAGGATGATCTTGGTGAAGGACATGCAGTTTGCTTCGTGTCTGCTAAGCATTTCTGCTGCTCCATCATGTCTGTCACGCTCTCCACAGAGACATCGTCCTCATCATTAGTGATATTTTTTGCATTACTGTTACATGACATGTTTACCTGCTGTTGAAGCTAGATGGATTTTCAACACTGAGCAGGTCCCCTGGGGCCTTGTCGATCCAGTGTGTCCTTGTTACTTGCTAAGGCTGATTCAAGCACAGCACAGGGAGTAAGCCGAGTTCGAGTTGATCCACCAAATATCAGAAATTGCAAAAAAAAAAAAAAAAAAAAAAAAAAAAAGCATTTGCAACTTTCAGATGCTTGTCCATTTAGCTTGTCATAAGATGTCAAGTAGCACATTGGCTTAGAAACGTTCAAGTCTTTAAAATGTTAAAATTTAAGTTAAAACAAGTGGGGTTGTGCGGAGTTCAATCTTGTCCAGCAGGAGTCCGTTTCAGGATGTAAGACTCAGATTACATTTTTGTAGTAACTCATCACAGAACATTTATCCTGATTCATTTGTTGGTGCCAAAACAAATAAAAATAAAATCCCACGTTTCCTCTGCACACAACCTGCATCAGTATACTGCAGATTCTACCACTGACACTTTTGTTAAGCCATGGGTTTTAAGAATAATCCATATGCACAAGGCATCGCAAAGGGGATCTATTTTTAGTCACACTAAAATACTCTATTGTTGTTTCTTTCCTCCACTGACAGCACCACAACATGGACTTACCAATGCTCTAATGTAATGCTTTAACTTATTGACTTACTTTTAATGCTGCAATGTAACATGTTATTTTTAAAATCAATGTTCCCCAACAGCGCTTGTAAAAGTGCCCTTGGGTAAGGCGAAGGACCCCAAAATGGCTGCAAGGGAAAATACATACCTGTGTGTAAACCGGACAGCGAGGTAAATACATTCATAGTAAATATTTCATACTTTGACTTTGACGCAGTGGCGCACAAGTTGGTTTTCATGAGGCCTGCACTCCACAGATTCCCACCCTGGAGGTACACATTGGGATTTGTGGCTCTCTGCAATGTGTACCTCTGTGGTGATTAATATGCAAATCACAGCATGCCCACCATTTGTCCATTTGTGCGCTCTTCACTTCACGCACCCGAAACCCTGCAAAATGTCTCGCACTCCCATCAGTTCCCTGATGTGAACCAAGAAAAGTGCATAATAATAAACGCTAAACACATAAAATGGGATTTAAATTGTTGAGTCATAACGCCTTTAAGTGCTAACCGGTATCATTAAAATTACCTACATTTAAAAAAAAAAAAAACAACAGCAATCATAATCACGTCAGTCCATTAAATCCTTAATTGAAAATGCTTTTACGCATGGACTGCCTTGTCTCTCGACTTATTTGTCTGACCCACATTATAAACAGCTTCGTCTCAGACTCAAGTCAGGTGAATTTTTAAAGGACAACCAAAACAAAAAGTGCCACCCGGGTGCATGGAGGGTGCCAAAAATCATTTCAATATGCTGAGTTTGACAGACACCTGGTGTATGCAGTGTTTGCACATAGATAACGCTTGGATCACTGAGGTGTCCTTTCTTTTGAATGCTGATTTCCAAAGACGGATCACTGTTTCACTTTGTTGAGGTGTCTGGACTTTTTTTTTTTCATATTTGGGAATATTGTCCCATATTTGTAGACAAATTTGTTAGAAGTGAAGCCCCTGTCAAGCCCTTGTTTTAAATGATATGAAAAACTAAAGCATATTTTTAAGGTGTTAAGGTGGTGTTTGAAATGGAAGACAACAATACTAGTTACTTATACTTAGGTTTAAGTGCATATGTGGAACTACCAATGTTTTAGGCACTAAATGAACTATTCTTTGTTACAGGGTCAAAAATCAATGGATAAGCATCAGTGTGTGTGTGTGTGTGTGTGTGTGTGTGTGTGTGTGTGTGTGTGTGTAAGTAGCCTATAGTTTTCTGTGCGGGAGTCCTGCACAGAGCTGTGTGTATCAAAGAAAGCGTGATTATAGATGTAAGAGGGTATAGTAGTGTTTGTGTAAGAGTGTAGGGGTGTACATGTGAGATCAATGTTGTTACATGTGGAACCAGGTATGAATTATCTCCCGAGGGGCCTCTCATATCAGTGGATGTTTTGTAGTGGTGTTCTTTAGTTTGTCTCTATCTAATCAGACTGATTTGATAGCCGTGCCTGCTGACCCCTCCCCCTCCCTCTCAGCCACTACTCTCTCCACCCAGCACATTGCAAATTTCAAACTAATGAGGCAGGCAGAGCAGAACTGAGATTGGGGGTAATGTCATGCTTTGAATGAGTTGAAAAAGTAAGTTATCAATGAGCCATGCGTCTCCAGGAGAGCCTCAGTTGAGGCGCAGAGCACCAAGGCAGGCCACTACAGAGGGAATTTGAATCAATTTCAAATTTATAGAGTGGTATTGCAGCAATAGACGGCATGTGTGCAGTCTATAGCTCCAGCGTTGATTGGTGGACTGGCAATTGCATAGAAATCCCTCTTAATGAATGTGTCTCATCTACTGCTAATATTGGAGATTTTATTATATGTTCTGTTATGAGTCCAGTGATGCCAGCCATGTGATTCTGGGGGCATGCAGCTGATGGACGGCTGTGAGATGCCGGCCTGGCCGTGCAGATGCCTGACAGGCTGGAACGTTTTTCTTCTCCTTGTCCACTATGGCTCTAAGGTATTGCTGAAGAATTTCTCTGGGTTGTCTGAAGCACATCACGGACCATTCATCACTCTCAGCAAACATCTACACGCTCCCTAAAAGTGCACTTTCCACTAATGGCAAGTGTCGAGCCTGGCTGTGCAATTATAGGTTATCATCATCATTGATCACTCGGATCAGTCACTGCCCTAACTAAATATATCCCTATTGCATAAATTACCTATTAACATTTATTAACAGGGTTTATAATATAACCCCATAATTTAATTCATGCACATTTTGCTAGTAATATAGAGTACTGGACTGCTTAAATTGATTTTACTCAAAGAATAAGGCATTGTGAATGGAAGCCACTTCAATGTAATGCTTTTATTCATGTTTCCAACCACATATAAAATTTGATTGTAATAAAAAAAAAAAAATAAATAAATAAATAAATTAGGTAAGAAAAAAAGATGAATATGTTTGTGGAAAGGTTTCACAATCTACAGCTGAGGTCCATTGAATTGTATAGGCATGTAGGCATCAAGGCACTGAGCACACAGATATGTAGCAATAGGAGAAGATATGTTATGAACTTTCAGTTTGTATGCCACACAGAAGTGGGCATAAATAAACTGTGAAGTATGTAATTTCAGTGAGCAATGCAACTGGAAAGTGTCTTGTTGTTGAGTGCAGCAGCAACTCATCTCTGAGATAAAGCTTTTTTTTTTATGTAACTTTAGAAATTCTATCAGTGATTTTTTTTATAAGTAAAACTACAGAGTATCTGTAATTAGTTTGAACTTTGTAAAGTACATTTTGTTATATTTTTCTTCAACGAACGTCCTGTTGGGGATGTTGCCAATTTTACCTGCATTGCAACATGCGTTATCCTGGAAGTGCAATGTAGTCAGTAGTTAGTGCTTCAGTGTTAAGATATGAACAGATGTGAAGGAAAACAAGCCAAGGTTCTCAATAAACCTGAGTGCCGCTAAGTTCTGAGATAAATCCCGTGCAAGAGTGCAAGTAAGCCCTCCCCATCCCCGAGCCCGCCTCAGCACATATGTTATGTAGTCCCAAAGTCTGACAGCTAAAGCATGCATAACTCAGTCTGCATAAGATCCACCTAACTTTTTACACTTTCTGCATCAAGCCCATGGTGAGCATAGCCTGTTTTACAGTGCAGTGATGTGTGGCAGAAATACTGCATGCAAAGATTAAGATGGCACAGTAACTCTCTCTCCCCGTCTCTCTCTGGCTGTCCCTCTTTCTGTGACGCTTTCATGGCGGATAATTCATGTGGTTAAATAGAGCAGCCACCGCAACATTGAAATATCTGGCCTTGGTAGATAGAAACCACTCAACCATACCAACATGTGCCATGCAGTGAAAATTTGAATCCTATATGCATATTTTAAAGCCTTTATTATAGATTATAGATTAATAGATCTTTTTTTAGTGCCACTTTGCAATTTCCAAACACTGGAAGAAAAATCCAAGATCCCGTATATAAACACAGCTTTGTTGCACTGTTCAATGCAAACAAAATGAAAAAATCAACAAGTAATTCTAGGTAAAGTTAGACACACCAAATATATATACAATTTTGGTTTCACATCATCCTGGTGTCCAAAACCATTGTCAGCCCTTCACCACCTGCATTATAATAAGATTTTAAACTTAAATGACTTTTATGACCATATTACAGAAATAGAATGAGTCATAATGAGCAATGTAGTGGTGCACAGAGATACATGCTTATTTGATGCAAATGAAACCATACTTGAGCAATCTAATCATGTGTGTGACTTTGAATTTATTATGCAAGCTATCTTGAACATTTTGAGGTTTTTATACAATCATTCATTGCACCTGGGAGGCATTAAAAAGTTAAAATGAACATTTCTAAGATTAAAAAAAAAAAAATTATGTAGAATAATCAGGAAAGAAATGTCTTCTATCACAAATGAATGCAAATTGCAGCATGTTGTGTCTTAGCCTAAGTTAACCGCATGTGAATAAATCTCACTGTATAAGTATGTAAATTTTTCTGCCCTTGGAGCTTTAAAGGTCTAAGACTGTGTTGAAAGCCGAAAGTGTTTTCCCATCTTCCAGCTTTCAGGTACTTTCATTGTTCCTTATCGATAGAATGCAAAATACATTTTGATCTCAACCTCTTCCTATAGTTTTACTGAATCCATAGCGGTTTGTTTACAAAAGTTCTTTGCGAGAGGACAGGTATATGTAAAGGCGGTATCTTACCGAGGAGCTTAGCACAATATATCAACTCAGCCAGCCTGTGATGGGAAAGTTACAACAGAAAAAATGACCAATTTGGTTGAAAAAAAAAAAAAAAAAGAAAGTAAAGTGACTAATTTCTGGCCACCAGTCATTACATCTGTCAGCAAAAAGTGAAATTTCTAATGTATGAAGCGGAGACAATTTAATAAGCGGCTTGGTGTGAGAAGTGAATTCAACTGATCGCAGTGGTGCTACTGTGAGTGACGTGCGGGTGTGGGTGTTGAAGAGGTGGGGATGTAAACCCAATGGCCCGGAGACCAGATGGTGCCCTTATGGTTTAACGACTATATCTCTGCCCTGGTGCACACTACCCACATAGGCACAGCTGTTGAAACCGCTGGGTGCTGGGTTCACAATGCCTTGTGGGACGGCATGGGCTTGGAGGATCCAGTATCCACTTATTGACAGAAAGGCTATAAGTCACGCTCGTTGCAGTGGAGGGATATAGCACAGCAAGCTGACACTCTGGGGTTTTCAGGCCAACACTTAAGTGGCGGGTCACTCTGTTTGGAGCGACTGTGCACGGTGCAGGAGGTTCTGGTTACATTTACATAGTCATCTTGGGCATCTACAAAGGCTAGACGAACAAGAAAATCACGTATTTTTAACACAGCTACCTGGCAAAATTGAATTAGGGAACGTTAACCAAAAATGAACAGAAAAAAAAATCTTTAAAGTGATCGTTTTTGAGATGTTTATTTCTGTAGTCTTTCAAATAAAAGCTGTGGACAACTGTGAAACTATTATGGAAACATACATTGAGAAAAAAAATCACATCAGTAGAGTTGAAGGCAAAACGTTCCACTTTTCTCGCCCAGTGAGTTTGTTGGCTTTCCGAACGTTGGCCGGGCGTCGGCAGTCACTTGGCACTATCGCAAACCAGTGGACTTCTGATGAGTTCCTGATCATGTTTCGCAAGTCTGAACAGATAATACATAAAGCATGATCTGCATCCACTAATCACAGGACATTTCCTATCCTGAACAGAGGTTGGTTGCCTGCCAAAGTGGCTGGCAAAGTATATAAACTTACCAGCCACAGCCATATTGGGCATTCAGATTGCTAGTTTGGCTGAAGCATCATATTCCTGGGTTTCCGTCTGGCTAGGAACCTTTGTCACCTGTTATGGCTGCCTCTGCCCCTCTCTCTCTCTCTCTCTCTCTCTCTCTCACTCTCTCTAATCATTCCTGTATGCCTTCACTGTCAATTAAGAAATGAAGCAGAAATGCCAAAAATATTATGTGAAAAAAAAAAAAAAAAAAAAAAAAAATAGCAGCCCTTAGCTGGTGGGCTGTTCCCACCATGGTGTGCTGGCAAATTTCACTGCCTCCCATTTTTTATTTATTATGCAAAGTTGTACATTTTTCAGCTTTAACGAGACTGCATCCCCAAATTGGTGCTCTAATTGGATTATTAGCTTACATTTGTTAGGGCGCAAAGAGGCAAAGAGGGACAAGCAGTGTATTGTTGTGTTTGGTTCCTTTGTGGAAGGTGGCAGGTGGTGAACAACAGCTGGTTTCCCATGCTGCTCTGCTCCGGTCAGAACTGTCCTGATCCAAAACCTCCCAGCTGCCCAGCTGGTCAGGCAGGCAGGCCGCCCTCCTCGCCCGCCTGCCTCCCTCGTGTCCTCTGGATCTCTTATGTTGTTTTTCTATTTCTGCCGCCATGTTGGTCTTTTTCTCTCGCTCTCTCCTTTTCATCCTCCCTGTGTGTCTCTTTTGTTCTTATGTCTTTCATACTCTCATTCTCTCATTCTTTCATCACATTTCTCTTTTGCACACCCCCTCTCACTTGTTCTCCCTTTCTTTATGTAGCGTTCATGGACATACAGAATAGTTTCTGGGTGACTGTTGTTGGGGAAAATGCGTGCAAGCCAAGGAAATCTGACCTATGGCCAGAGAAGGAGAAACAATGTGAGGCAATGTCTGTGTGTATATGTGTGTACAATGACCATATAGAGTTTTGTGAGTGTAAACAGTGTAGCTCGCTGCCAACCTCTCTCCGCCTCACACTGACAGTGTGAACTCCACAGATTGAAGTGAATGGTCTCAGTGCAGTTCTCCCAGCGAGACACTGCACTATTCAAAGGCAAACAAATACCGATACAATTCAAAAACCTAATAGGTCACAGAATTGTTGTAATGCCTCCATTCATTTCAGCTACTCTGACCTCATTAAAATACTTCCTGCTGACATATTCTGCTGATACTCTACACATCGCAGAGCAATCCAAT
The DNA here is from genome assembly GCF_902150065.1 of Myripristis murdjan. NCBI lineage: Eukaryota > Metazoa > Chordata > Actinopteri > Holocentriformes > Holocentridae > Myripristis > Myripristis murdjan. The sequence goes on from NC_043989.1 coordinate 7,851,632, forward strand.
GAGGCCTGGACAGAATGTGTGAGAGCCTGGATGGATTGATCAGTCACTAATTACACAGATCCTAATACTGTCTGGGCCTATAGGCAACATTTTGTGCTTTGGTCAGCGGCGCTGCTGGCATTTTCAGTGCCCCAGGCAGGATCTTGCAAAGACACGGCTTGAAGGCATCCTCCAAGGTGGTGTGAAAGTGCATCTGAATCTCAGCTTATTACTGCAACATACAGGGGCTCCACTGAAAGATCTGACACAATATCTGATTCATCGCCCTGATGCAAGTAATCCATAAGTTTCACCTCACCTGCCTGTAGGGCCTTCTCCTCTGTGCATCCTCCTGAAAACACTGCCCCTTTTCAATCTTGGAATCACAATTGATCTTGACAGTTTTTGATGTTTCAGTATCAGCAACAGGTTGTTCAAACCACCTCCAATCCATGTCTATATTTGCCAACTGAGTGACCTTCCTCAAACTCATTTATACAAATTAAAAAAAGTATTAACAGTTATGTCTGCAGTCCTACTGAAAACCGAAAGCTGTCAAAAGGCTAATTGTAATTTTTGCTATGCAAGTGTTTCCAAAAATGGCAGCAGAGCTTATTGGAATACTATTAGCACCTAATTTAATCAGGCACTCGAGGAAAGAGTATTCAAAGGGATACTAGTCCTCACAGATAACAGCTCAGAAGAAGTGCTCAAGCAGTAAATATTGGAGGACATGTAGCCGGTTAATTAACTAAGAAAATAAATATTTTGAAATTAATTTAAAAAAATATTGTATCAGTAGTCAGTACCTGGAGATATCAATGTTAATAACCCAGATCAGTGCCGGAGTAAAGCAAAATTGCTCATGGCCATGTGCTTTCATGTGAAAAAAACAGTCTCTCTGCCTGGTAGGTGTTGTGACATGCATTGTGGGTAAATTCCTGTGTAGCATAGATATAAGACAAAAGGTCACTATGCTTGTTTCTTAAAATTTTCATATATTTTTCCAGCATTTCTCTGTTTTAAGCTTTTTAACATATATGTTTTTTAATTTCTTGATTTGCATGCCTTTTTTTCCCAAAGTACATTGTAAATTCTGTTTTTAGATGAGTGCTACAGTTTATATTGATTTATTATTGATTATTGTCATTATTTTTCTCGACTAATGTACCACTTTCAGCACTCTGTGTCAAGGTCAGACAGTAATGCGATTTGGTTAGTCTATACTCACAGAGAAGCCGGAGCAGGGAATATAAATGAATGAAATTATGATTGTGATGAGATGAATATTGATACTCATTTTCATGCACCATTTAGCCAAGAGGTGATACAGTCCAGCAGCAAGCAAAGATGTCAGAGAAAGTAAATGCCCACTCATATGACTTCTGGTGGAAGCAGTTTCCTTGAAACCAAAAAAAAAAAAAAAAAAAAAAAAAAAAAAAAAAAGGTCACAATAATTTTCCAACCACCAGAGCTATGCAATGACTTTAAAGGAGCTCAATACTCCCAGTCATGTAAATATGCACAGTGAGAAAATGGGACTAAGTGACTGGTCTTACAAGTGTGGTCAGCTTAAGAAGAAACATAAAAAAAAAAAAAAACAATCTTGAAATACAATATTCTTCAAGGGGAAAAAAAACTGCTGTAAGCTCACATCAAAAGTGCAACGAGCAAAAAAGAAAAATGTTTTGCCATCACAATTCATCAGTAACTCTATTTTTCCATTTCCATAGCTCACATGCACGTCTTAATCCATCAGTTTTGAGTCACAATAACTTCACAATAACATGAACGTCCACAGATGTCAAAATCGTGATGATGTGTTGAATAGGCGCCCGGTGTTTCTGGTGCAGACCCTCCAAACCCTTCGTCTTGAAAGTGCACCGGGAGCCAGGGTGCGGTGGGCCAGACATCCCATGTCTTCAGTTGCAGCTCTCATCGATTATGGAAGGTCGCTCTGCTAATGAGTGAAGGTCAACCCTTCCCTTCATCTGTCACTGTCTTCCTCTCTATCCTTTCTTTCCCTTCTAGTTTCCATTCCTCTCTCTCTATCCCCCTCCTATTGTCTGGCATGCAGCAGGATGCGGTGAGAGAAGAGGACATGTCAATGTTATCAGCATGCAACAGACGACAGCTTTGAGGGAGACTGTGACTTTCAGCTGGTGCCCCAGTGGCTAATTACCCACACTCCTCATCAGGCGGACCCCTGCTCTACACTTTGCAAAACAAACCACCAAACCATGGGCAGCCATTTTCCTTGTTTTTTTTTTTTTGTTTTTTTTAGTCAAAACCTTCTTTGGCTTTGTCACAAGCTTTTAATATTGGACATTAGAAATGCTGAGGAGCTCATTAGCAATGGTTCAAAGGAGGAGCCCCCATTAGGGCCACACGGCTGATAAGCCCGCTGGCATTTTTTTAGTTCCAAACAAAATTAACATTATACTGATTCACATTAAATAATACTTTCTGTTTACTTACACAACTTTCAAAGTCCTTGTGGAGTCGCTGGGTTATTACAGCCACATGTCATAATGGGATATAGCAAAGACAAGAAAATGAACTTAAAAAATAGGGGTTATTAATAGGCAGGTGTGCAAAGTAGAAGCAGTAGACGCAGTGGCAAAACAAAGAAAAAACAAAAACATAAATATAGAATCCACAATATGAAAAAATTTAAAAAAAAAAAAAAAAAAAAGAATTAAAAGTGACAAACGCAATAAAAGGAAGTAAAATTTTTAAATGAATAAATAAATATGAATCTTTTATTTTGAATCAGCCTGATGTAAAGAAATCCTACCTTGTGAAGTAATGCATCTTCCTCTAGATGCTCTTAAACACACTTTAAAGATCAATAGTGATATTTGAAATTCCAGAGATGAATGGAGTCATTCGATGCAATTATTTAGCTTCAACGGGCCAATAAGCAAGATTTTTACAGCCCCAAAGCAAAAAAAATGACCATAATATTTCCAAAGGTGGTTGATAGGGTTACTGATCAATACTAGTGACTTACTTCATCAGGTGCTTGGAGTTCAGCCTGTCTGGCCCATGTTCTGCTTTGGAGAAACTCACCATCCCTTAGAATGTGAAAAAAAAAAAAAAAAAATTTCTGTCCATTACAGGTCACCCTAAATCAAGGAGACACAAGGGAGGTTGTGCAGCTTTGTCAGAGTTTTGTGTATGAGCTATCGATGCTGTTGTAAAGGTCAATAAAGGTCATAGACTGTCGATTTTTTCCATAATATTTAGCTGAGCTCCTATTCAAACTAAATGGTACACATTATACAAGCATGTCTTCTCAGGCTGTTTAACTGAGTGAAGACTTTTGTCAGTGAGTGTATATCATTTGACAGACACGTCAGTCCCACTTGGATCTCAGTTTGATGTTACAGTTTGTGGCTGTGTGTGTGTGTGTGTGTGTGTGTGTGTGTCAGTGCAGACACTCTTGGCTTGTACTCCAAATACCCCATTGGTAGACACTAATGTCAATCCATAGCCGTAATCCATCTCGGCTTTCTACAGCTTTCTCGGTCTTTTACGGTAATAACATTGAGAAATGGAAGTGAGTGCTTGGATCGATAGCATTTTAATCAATGACTGGGAACAATGCAGTTTGCTCCAGAATTGATATAGCCGTGAAGCTTTATTCCGTTAGTGTTTAAAGCGGGAACACCGCTGAGTGTAGCACCACTTACTTTTAACAATGTCATCAGCAAATGATTTTTCTATTAAAGGGATCCAGCCATAAACTATAACTGTAAACCAGCGTTATAGAAAATGGTCGATGAGAGGTGTAAAACAGACAGGTGATTAAGCAAGGAAGCCAAAGCTGAAAAAAAGCCTTCTCTCAGACATCTGTTTGTCTACTGTGTGCGTGCTCATTTGAAATCGGTGTGCACATCCTCCACTGCACTTTGACACGTCATCGGCGACATACGACTACATGTTTCAGGGCTCTGTGAACATCAAATTAAATTACATAAATTACATTAAATTACGCACATGAAATTATCAGCGTTCCACAAACGTGTGGCAATATGCACTCTCAGCCAAATGCTCATGTTCAGTTTTACCAGGAAAGACAATGGAGAGGCTGAATAAGATCAATTTAGCCAAAAGGGCAGCCTATAGTTTATTATTTACTCATTTTTGTTAAAACAGTAGGAAATGGACTCTAATATCATCACATTTTAGGCACAAACATGTTGAGAAATGCTAATGCTGTGTCACAGTGTTGGTGAAACAGACTAAATATTAATCAAGCTGATCTTTCCAGAACAAATTTTATTCAGTTATTATTATGATCCATAATGAGCCATTTTTTTTCTGGTGGGGCCTCAGTGATGATGGAAATTACCATGGTGAGAAATCCAGTGTAACATGTGTATGTTGCAGCCCCACACCATGCTTTGGTAAAGGCGAGCTGATGGTTTCTCCTGTGTTCAGCTCCGTTGGGCTGCCATCAGCTCCAATAGCATCACTTCAATTGGATTATGAAATATAGTGAGAAAAGGACCTGCCAAGGCAGTTTTCTAGGCATTTTGCTAATGAAGCATGTGCATTCTTCTTTAGCCAGCAAAAACAAACAAACTAGAGGGGGGAAAAAATATGCACGCAGCTACCATGTGGGGCTGTCAGCTGGACAGAGTGAGCTAAATGCAAGAAAACACTTCATAAGAACTAATGGGCTCCTTTACACACTCTCCTTTACTGGGTAATTTGCATCTAGCAGGGAAGACCGATCTGCTTTTTTTTTTTTCCCCCACAGCTTACGCATGATGTGCTGTAGCCATACTGGCACAGTGTGGTGTGTTTTCTATTGTGTCTCGTTCATGGTTTGGCTTGACAGAATTGAGCTGGTAAGGCGCCCAAACATATTAAAATATTGCTCTTTCAAATGGTGGTGGAAGGATTACATGCTGGTTTCTGCCCGTTGTTGTCAAACGCAAAATAGGATGGAGCCTGGTATCCTGCAATTTTATAAAAATCAGCATAACGTCTTAAAATGCACATGCCCCATGCATGACAAGTGACAGGAATTTGTTTTCCCAGCACGAGAGGCTTATGTGAAGGAGGCATGACCCAAAACAGGTATTAGCCTGACGTTGATCGCAGTGGAAAGTATGGTGGCAGATGGTTACATATATCTGCCTGCAACTCCAGCTGCATAGGTTCAGTAAGCATTATATTTTCTGCCATTATATTTTCTACAGTGCATCTACTGGAAAAAACAAACAAACAAAAAAAAGAAAACATAAGCTAAAGTTGTTTTCCTTGTCAAAACTAAACTGTTGGTTTGTTTGTTCAAGGGGGAACAAGTGAAAATGGTGTGTCTGTTGTCACATATTTCAATTTGTGGTGATGGAATGTAATGTTCACATTATGTTCACATAGTTTGTGCTCATTTCACAAATTTTTTTTAGACTGTTTTGCAGGACTCCACTCATTTCTCTCAGTGTGATGCTTTCACAAATCTCTTGCAACAATGTCTGGCACTGTCATGGAGCTCCACTAGAGAATTGGTTGAGCACAAATCATGGCTGAATATAGCAACCTGGCTAAAATAAGAGAGACTCCTGAAGAGGGTTGCTGTATGTTGTGGGTGCAATGTTATAAATAAATGTAATTTGGTGTGGGAGATTTTTGTCCATATTTAGGTGACTGTGACATAACCGTTCTGTCTTTAGACCAGCTCTAACTTTTAATGTTAACATGCCACTGAGGCACAGCTAAAGCGAAAAGCGAACTTTGGGAGAGTGTCGGGTTTTAAAGTTACTTGGACGTGAGACAAGTCCACATGGTGGCAAAATCTCCTCATTAGATGCTCTGCACTAGCCTGGGCTGGTCATGCAGAAGGCTATTTTGGACTGGCAAAACAGGTCCCAAAAATAACTTTTACCACGTAAACAAATGTGAACAAAGGGGAGTATTAAAAAAAAAGGATGTTTAACTGCTCTTACCTTATTATTTTCCTATTTGAACTGAAATTCAAGCAGGTAACACCTGCAGAGTAAAGTAGAAGACCCCAGAAGTCATTAGAGGCCTTGACTCAATGAATCAAATTGTGAAAAATAGTCACTCCTAAATTACTAATAATATCATCAGACTTTTCTTATGAAATTACCATCCTTTTTTTTTTTTTTTTTTTTTTTGACCATAGCTCCATGTGGTATTTCAAAACAACTTTTTAAGGACTTTCTAAGGACTTAAAAATCATTGTGCCAAACAGTAGGATCCTGTCCTTAAATTCACCTTCATCTGGTTGCTGATGCTCTGAATTAGATTTTTTACTGGAATTATAAAGTTGAGATTCAGACTATGTGGCCTCAGGGTGATGGCTGTGGCTGTGGCTGGGCTGGCAGAAAAACAGGTAACTCAAATTTCGATTAAGGCCACCCCAAAAACTACACACACACACACACACACACACACACACACACACAGTCACACATGCTCCTTGAAACCCAACTTAAGTTTACAGTCAAGGATCTTTGCTCGTGTGGAAGTCACTTACTGTTTCATCAGGAGCGACAAAATATCTCAGGTTAACGTTCCATCGCAAAGTGACCTTGAGTCCGACAAACCAGTAATGTTTTTCATTTCAACACATCAGTTTGCGAAGGAAACTCTTTTGTCTGGTCAAGGTCTTCTGGAAACCTTATCCACTGAGCAGCAGACATGATTTCCAAGCTCAGGATCTTTTTTTTGAATATGTACAGCGTGGTTTTAGACCAACCATTAAAAACTTTATCACATAAAGAACATATGAACAGCAATAAACAGCAAAAATATACACCAGAGGAGTCCACATGTACAAGGTAAAGTTGTATTCTTGTCAGATACCACTTTTGCTTTTGTCAGATCCACCAAACTTTCACTTTTAAATCATACGAAACCTCATTTGAGCTAATCGTCGGCTAATCATTGTAAATGTGTCAGTGTGAAGGTTGTAGTCCCCTTGTCTACACTGTTGCTTCTCTGATGTTGCTTTCAACTGGAACAATGATCCATACAAGGCTAAAAATCATCCCACTGCACCCTGAAAGGCTTAAGACGTGTCCCATTACTGACATCACTTCATTGCTTTTTCATCCGTTCCATTATTTGATTAGGAATTGAAGAGCCACATCACTCCTGTCAATAGAGCCTGTTTAAACAGCTGCAGCCTATTGACTGTTAATGAGTGAAGCTGGAGGAGACGCATGCTGTTTATGCCCGTGGATTTATTGTTGCAGTAAAGACATATTTGAGAGCATGTAAGATATGGAAAGTAATGGAACAGGCCTGAAGCTTTTGAGTCTGCAGGCGAATACTGTCTTTGTTGTGCGGTCTTTGTTAAAGTCCTGACCAAATCAGCCAATCTAATATTGATGTGAGGCACTCTCTTGTTTAGCCGCTCTCTGTCAGTGTGAAGAACCAGTGTACCTGTAAGATCAGATACTTTCAGATACGCTTTGGGATATTCGTCGTCTTTCTAATTTCAGTAATAAGTACATCAAACATAATTTGCCTATGGATATATTGCCATTTTTGTCCTGTATTCATATACTGGATTTGAAAAAAAAAAAAAAAAACACTGCATCTTCATAAGCAGTTGTAGCCATGTTTAATAATGTGTTTCTCATTATGCTGAGAGCTGCAGGGTGTTGACAGTTATAACAGCTAATGCACCACTTTTTGTTTTTGATTCCCAAATATTTATTTTCTTTTAATTCTGCGAGCAGCTCAATCGGATGACTGCTGAGAGAGAGAGCGGGGTTCCACCTGGTATTGGTTATTATGTCTGCAAAACATTGTGGCGTGCTGCAAAGCCTCTATTTCGCCGTGAGGGTGCTCTCAAACTAAACAATAACCGCCCCCTCTTCCCTTCATCCCTCTGCACATTCCAAAGGATGAAATGAGAGAGAGATTCAAATGGCGTCCTCCATGCGGGCTTCACAAGTGTGTTAGGCTTAGCGTCTAGCCTGCCGGTGGTTTTGGTCTTTGCTGTAATGTAACATTTAACATCACCAAATGAATTCCATCAGGTCTGGAGAACCACGGCAACAGTCATGTTGCTGTGTTGCGTTACAAAAAAAAAAAAAAAAAAAAAAAAAAACCTATATTAAATATTCCTGTAATGATCTCTTGGTCAGCAGGTGGAAAGCGTCCTCAGTCCTGTATTTAATATGCTGTTGTAGAGATAGATAGCTACAGTATGTAGATACATAATTAACTCCCCTGGGATGTAGTTATGTTAGAGAGACACGCTTATGTTAGATTCAGGGAGTAAATTTCATTACAAGTGAAGCAAACGAGGCCCACAGTAATAATTTTCCATCGATTCAGCTCATCAATTCAGTTAGCAAACTCACAATCTCTTATCGTCTTCTAGTTTTCTCATGATTCATAACAGCTCTAAGTATTCACAGATGAACACGCTAATAGGTCATCAAACAATTTGAGATAACCGAAGATGGGTGTAGCTTAAACTGTGACAAATAAAATGCCACTGAACAATTAAAAATGGTATCTTGGTACTTCTTTCTTTCTCTCTGCTCATATTTCTTTTTTTTTTTTTTTTTTTTTTTTTACAGCACTCAAAGGAGTGTGTCAAGATGTCAGATTCAGGCTGTAATCATTCTGAGGTTGTTTGTGTCTTTACAGGTTAAGCAAAACTTATCTTCAGCATTTCAGAGACCAGCAGTGGAATCAATCACGCATAACCAAATCTGATGATCATGCTGTGAACGCGACGTTCCCTGAATTTGGCTTAATGTTGTGTGAAAACGGCCGTGCGGTTTCTAATGGCTCAAGATAACTCAAGTAGACACCATTTAAATGCAAACGTCTACTTGGATATTTGGTCGGCAGCTGCTGAAAATGACGCCAGGCGGGAGACAGGAATACCAATATCAAGGAGCTGATTGGCTGTTCTCCAGGGGAAATGGACGGACTGTCCTCAGGAAGCGGTCACAGCGTCTCCTCCTTCATTTCACATGGCACATGATATCTGAGTGGGAGTCCCACCGACCCAGGCATGCAACTACTGATAAGAAGTACAGCAGTCATCAATAACTGATAATCCCTTGATAAAATCTATCATGTGACAGTGTTATATTTTGCTAGATGAGATAAAACTTTAATGATCCTCCTCATTGCAGAAAACATAGTAATAGATGCACAGATAGAAATAGATAGAATGTGAAGAAGTGCAGAGCAAATGGTGACTAAAACTGACAGTTTCATCATGTGGATACAGAATCAGCATGCATGCAGATAAAACAATGAAAACTGTAGAGACTGCGGTACTAAGAGGATGTGCAGGTGTAGTAGTGTGACAAAAGCCTAAAAATATATGCAGAGCGAAATATGCACATATACTGCATATATTTATATATGAAATGTATAACAAATGAGAAGAACATGGATACATAAATATTAAATCATGTAATGTATATACATATGGTGTGCAAAATTGTACTTTTATTCTCATTAGTAGGTCTGCAGAAAGCCACATTGAAAGGTTATAATTTAAAAAAGTGCATGTCTACACTGATTCACTGTGTGGATGCTGAAAATGTACAGAACATGCAGATTTTTGCTGTGCACTCTTTTGTCTCTCCTCATAAAGAAACTGCGCTTTTTAACGCATGTGCTCATTATCCAGGATATAACCTGAATATATTTGTGGATGGAGGTATCATGCATATTATGTGTGCGCTGCAACATACAGTTTAAAATGCATGTACACTGAACAGATTAGTCTAAAGTTATGCAGTTTGCAGAGAGAGTGCATGCTCTCCTCCTCAGCTCCCTCCCTTTTGGCTGAGGCTGAGGCTGTTTGGACAGTAAGCATCTTGCAGTTTGATGGCTGATGGTACAAAAAAAGCTCCTAAATCGCTCTGTGTTGCACCTTGGGGTGCTGAGACGGAGGCTGAAGGTGGTCTGAAGCTGCACCAGCTCACCAGAGAGGGGGTGGGAGGTGTTGTTTAAGATAGAGTTAAGTTTAGTCTCCATCCTCCCCTGTGCTGCTGCCTCCAGGCTGTCCAGAACCAGCCTTTTACACCAGTTTGTTCATCCTGCCTGCTTCCCTCCCCCGCCTCGGTGCTGCCACCCCAACAAACAGTGACTAATACAGATCTGAAAAGAGAGGATTGGGAATGTCAATTAAATGAGAGAAAACAAATGTGGAGTGTTGTATATCATATTCACTACCCTATTCATCACTCCACACACTCGTTACAAGTCATTCTGTCTGCCAGTGCAACAAATTTGCACGAATTTGTCTCCGTGACAGAGGTGCAGAAATATATATCGTTCATTAATTTGATAAAACATACACGCTTGTGCATTTACTGAAGGTTACATGGACTTCACAGCCTCTCATGCAGAGCCAGTGGGCAGCGCAAGATGTTCAAAGGACAGAGGACGACACATATTGCTCTTCAAGTATTTTACCCCCAAAATATCTTAAGCATTCAAATCACTGTGTGCATACAAAACCAGCTGCAGCCTCATGACCTTTTAAGCAAACTTTTAGGCTGCATATTGTGCAATGACTTGGCACTTTTTTTTTTTTTTTTTTTTTTTTTTTTAATTTATGTGCATTATATAAATTCGATAAGTCTATGAAATTCAGATGTGCTCTGTCACAGCTTGCTGTTAATGATGAATTATTGACCATCCTAAGTGAAGCTTTTGAAGTATAAAATTGGTGCGTAATGAAGTTTTGGTTCAGAAGCAATTTCGGCTCTCCCTCAACCTCACATGAAGTTACATGCTGAATATTGATTATGCAAGCTCTTTTAATGAAACTGGAGATGAAATAAACTTATCCAGAAATCAAGCTTAGCCCAGATTCATTTCTATTCATTTAATTGTTAGAGAGTTGTATCATTTTTAATCTGCAGTATATGTTTTTCAGTGGGAGGATAGCAATGTGGGGGTTGCAGGAATGAAACTGAAAGGCGTTGTTACTCGTTGGGTGGATTCCCGAGAAGAATCCCATCCGTTGCATGTGACTTTTTCCAGAAGAAAGTTAAAACAGAGTCAACCAAGGAACAATTAAGACTTGGGTCAAAATATGCTTTTAAGTGGGTACTATACATATTTAATCATGACAGCGTCTACGGGATAACTATATATCACATGAAATGGCTCATATTTTAGCTCATTAGTTGGTGGTGTATCCTTTGTACACAGTCCACTGAAGGGGCCACAAACTATAACTCACATAATAAGCTCGCAATTAAACCCCGCTGCAATGGTTTTGGTGTCCAAGGAGAAAACAGAAATAGTAGCGGAACTAATGCCAGCTTCATGTTGTAAAGAAAGGGCCCCAGAAGAATATGGTGGGCTGTATCAAGAGCCAGCGACAAGCAGCTCTCTGCAGAGGCCCTGCATGTGAACCGAGCTGGCGAGCCAAACTCCCTCTCCGAGCACTGATGAACATGAAAGAGCTCTCTGATGTCCTGACCTGTAATTTTAGCTTTAGTTCATCCTGAAATATTTTTCCCACATCCATCCAGAAGCAGGTCATGCATTTTAGATCTGGACTTTCAATGGAATCCTACAATGAAAAAACTATTACTTTTTATCCATTTTTTATTCCACCGCTCTCTCTCTCTTTTTTTAATCTATATGTGCAACCTTTATTTTCTATGCAGCTCATTTTGCCTCATAAATTTGATTACTCTCCAAATCACTTGACCACTACACCACTGTACAGTCTTGTAACTACACACAATATAATTACTGACTAATGATATAAAAACTTGCCAAAATGAAGCAAAAATTGCCCTTTAAATGATATAATTATTGACTAATGACATAAAAACTTGCCACAATGAAGCAAAAATTGCTCTTTAAATAAGTTTGAAAAAATATAATAAAACCTATCAGTGTAAAAATCAATGCTGAGTTCATTATGATGTCATAACAAGTGTTGCACACTGGTGATATAATAACAGTATTGTTAACATAATAACTCCTGTTACTGCATTCTCCTCACTCTGACAAGTTATCACAGTTAGACACTATGATTATTATATCACCAATTAAACATCCATTTTAGCCATTATGAGGCAGTAATGGCCATTTAATGCAACAATGTGATTTTACATTGTCAGGGAAATTAACTGAATTTATTATATTTTTGTCTCATTAGGAAGGAAATTCCATTGAGTTTTGAGAAGTTATAGTCAGTTGCTCTGAGGCCCATTAGGAAGAGCCACTGCAAATAACCACCTAATGTCACCAAGCTAGAATGCACCACTCACAGCCATAGTCCATAGTTAGCCATTCAACCACACAGCAAGAAAAAGAAAAAAAAAATGTGATTAAATGGGTTGCCCCCCACCACCCCACTTATCCATGCATAACCCCTGTTCAAAGTATTGACCAGTGTGAATGAACCCCCCGGTGTGGGCACTTGTCGGAGTCAAGCACCAGACACCGTGGAGGTGAGCTGACCAATCAGAGGTCAGAAGTGATGGGGAAAGGACTGTGGCCTCTGGAAACCCGGTTCGACCTAATAGCCAATTAGAGGTTCAGAAGGGAGGTGAGTGTCAGCTCACAGTTTTCATGACTGTCACCCCAGCCGGCTAATACAGCATCCTGGCCGAGCGGGACAGTAACACAGGGCAGTGCAATCCATTTTGGGCATCCATCAACACATCTCAACAGCGTCTTCCTCAAATATACACTTAACCTGAGCAAATAGTGGCTCTATATGTGGATTATTATCGAGGTTATTACTTAAATAAAGTTGTGTACAACATAATAAGTTAAAATGATGTGATGACTATTAGGTGACAGTAGTTTTTATTAGCAGTTTTATTTTGATATTGCACACAACTTTTTTTTTTTTTTTTTTTTTTTTTTTTTTGACCAAAGGATGCAATGAATCATTCTAATATTATAAAAACACAGTGTTTCAAAGGCCTGCCCAGTAATGCCTATCTTACAAATGGTGTGGTGAACCCATTTCATGACTCACATAATAAAGTAACATTTTGCTTAGTAGGTGGTGAAGGTAACACTGTGTGTGGCCTTTTAATCACAGGTTAGCATACTCACCCGATGCAGACCATATAAACAGAGGGTCAGCCTCTTTCTCGTGCATGCCGACTAGCTCATACTGACTTAAGTGTGTAAGTGAATCCGCGGGTGGTTGTTTCCTCACAAGAATCATTTGAATTCCAGGCATCTCAAAGCATGGCTCTCAGCTATATTTACAGCTTGGATAGTGATCAAATGGGATCCTTCAGGGTCGATGAAAAAGAGCAGAACACAGCGTGTGAAAACGCACAAGGGAATGAGTCACTTATTGAATTTCATGCTCCCTGTGCATTTTTTTTTTCATTATAAAATAACCACACGTTTACAGATCTTAATGTTTTGGATGTAAAGCCTTTGTGTTTGTGAATGTGTTTGATTGTAGTGGAGCAAAATATAATAAATGTAAGAGTCAGATATAAGGTTTTGATTGGGTATTGTTGTTCACCACAGCACATGGTTATGTGATGCAACATTCGGTTTGTAGGTACATCAAATGTGTTTTCACTAGTGTGAAATGTGACTGAAAAACATTTTTGCATGCTTTGTGAGACATTTATTTGTGCAGCGGTTTCCATTCATTCCTAACCGCTTAATCCTTTTCAGGGTCTCAGGGACGTGAGTTTGCTTTCTCAGTACAACAACAGAATTTCTAATGGACTTATATTCATTCTCTACATCCTTTCCCCAGTGTTAGCCATAACCAACTTATGCCTAACCCTAAACTTCACCCTTACCTTAACCTTAACCCTAACCCTAACATTAACATATAAGGCAAAATGACCATGCACTGGGAAGAAAGCAGGAAAACACCCTAGACAGGTTGCCAGCTCATCACAGGACTAACACTGATAGATGGAAAATCCCATTAATATGTATAGCAAAGGACTGCAGCTGACCTGCATGTATCACACTTTTATTCACACTGAATGCAATTCCAGTTCAAAAAGAATTCCTTTTATTTTGATTTGATGGAGGTAAAGATCAAGCATACGATCTCTTGCCAGCTCTGACACGAGCAGCTCAGTTTCTTAGGACACCAAATCACATCCTAGACTGAGCAGTCACATCCTCATGTCTACTCTGCCACCTATTGGTAGGTGCTGTATATAGCAAGGGCTGTGATAGCTAATTTTACTGGGTAGACAGTATAAATAATGATCAGTATGCATCTGCTAAGTGCCATAAAAAGTAGGTATGACAGTTTCCTGCTTTTCACGGGTTTGATAATAGGAAACACTGTTTTTGTTTTCACTCGCATGTCCTGCGCATGTTGCAGCAAAACTTGGCGGATTGGTTTTTTAGTTGTGCAAACATTTGGGGACAGAAATAATCTCACTGGCTAAGGAAAAACCTCAATGGGTGGAGCTAAAATAATAAAATATTGGAATAATTAAGAAATGGAATGAAAATCATTGCACAGGAAAAAAAAGCAAAAAGGCTGGAGGTGCAATATTTTGCTCACCTTCCAACGTCATAAAAACTATAAATTAATAGGGAAAAAAATCATTACCCTTTTATTTTCATAAGTGAGCTTGTGCTGCATTTTTTTTTTTTTTTTTTTTGGCTCCACCCACTGGGATTTAACTCAACCAATGAGATTATTTCTGCCTGTATGTTAGCTTTACCTCGGGGAAACGTCTGGGCAACTCCACCCTGCCAACTCCAAGCACTGAGCCACCAGGCTGCCCCTTTTAAAGACCTGGAAATAATCAAATTCACTTCCCAGACCTGCGTAGGAGCCGTGGCATTTGAACACTCAGTGCTTGGCTGTGATGCTTTTGAGCACTAATGCCAGACCTTCTGTCTCTGTCTGCAAATTCAACATGAAAAATGCCAGTGCTGAGAGCCAGCTCTGTGATTTCTTCTGTGAGCCCCATGAATGACAAGAGAGTCACTACTGTGCAGGGTGACAGGTTGCACCAAGTCAGCTCTCAGAGGGAGCAGGATGGCCCAGATTTATTTCAGTATTCTTGTTTTGAGAAACTGGTGGCAATATAAGACATTTGTGCCAAGATGGAACATAGGGGGGTAGATAGAGAGAGGGAGGGAGAGAGAGAGAGAGAGAGAGAGAGAGAGAGAGAGAGATTAAATTGCTATTTGGTATTTCGACTTTAGAGAAAGATGTTGACACATAAACAAGACACCTCAGCTTTGTGTGGGCCAGAGTACTTTTAAAATCAATTTTGGCTATTGACCTGACTTGAAACACCCAAACAGGCTGAATTACTTGTAGTAGAAACATTAACATTATTACTTTAGAGAGCGACCAAAATATAAAGACTAAGAGAGATAAATGGATGCAGAAAGAGAGGGAGAGAGAGAGAGTCATGCATGTGGAGGCTACAGTACGTGTGGATGGGCTTTGTCCTCTGTTTATGGGGTGGCTCTCCCCTCTTATCTCAACACATTTGCAGGTGCTCTGTCGGAGGCAGACCTCAGTATACTTATCTAACACAGTGGGGACTTGAAAGCCAAAGCGGCAGAGTCAAGGGAACAGCCGTGAGAGCTGAGGAGAGGAAAGTGATTCCTTTCTCACCAATAGCCAAACGGTCTGTGCAAGACAATGGCAATGACGGTGAGCCATACTCACTACAAATGTAGTGTTTTTACAATAGGAATGTTTTTTTTTTTTTTTTTTTTGATTAACTGCAGTCTTTCTAGAATATTGATCCTTAGAGCTATTTTTTTAGAGATAGATTTTTTAATCAATGTTTTGTTTTTTTTTCAGTGGATGTATGAAGATGCCCTGCAGATGTCTGCTGAACTACTAGCCAATTGAAACTCCCCTGACCAAATTACATGTTTTAAACAAGTGCACAAACAACGGTGGGAGCACCCAACCTAAAGCCAGCGCCATCAAGCCTGAGGGCAGCCTGGATGAATTTTTGAATGATTTTGGATTTAAAAACTGCAAAGGGCAAAAGCATAGTTTTATGTACCTGGCAAATTGGTTCTGCAATTGAAACATCCCTTAATTGAATTGATATGCAATTAAATCTAATCAAAATCAACACTGGTGAATCAGGGTCCGACTGAAATCAGTGTGCATACCAGCCCTGAATGACCTGCTCAAGGTTTTGCCTTGTTCTTAGCAAGTACTGCAATTACGGACAAAGGTGTAATTCTCTTTAGAATAGCAGAAGGAACAGACAAAATGTCAGTGGATAAATTATACCCTCTCTATTAGACGAGGAATGAGCTTTCATTCAACATAGAAAGGTATCTCAAAGAGCTTGTGTTGGTATGAAACAGCGCTCAAGGATATACTTAACGGCTATTAGGCGTTCTTTCCAATTTCAGATATATGATGTCTGAGAAAGTTCTGAAATCTAATAAACCAAGGTAAGCACCTAAAAAAGACTGCGGATATTACACTGGTGGCTCGCTACAACAGCATTGGATGATGGCGGAAGTACTGTAGCATCAGGCCAGTTATGAACCATGGGGAATCTGGGCATTTTCCTCAATCAAAACAAAAGAGAGTGAAAGGTGCTCCAAGCTGCCGGTCATTTTCCTCTGCCTTCCCTGTAACTCACCATGTCAAATTGAACAGGAAAGCACCTGGGCAGAAAAAGACTGTATGGCTTTTTCCCCCCATATATTTTTTTTTTCTCCCCTTTTCTTATTCTTTGACTCTGACAGCTTTTAACTGAATTCTCTGCTCAGGCCTGTGTAGCTGTGTAGAGTCCAGACATAGGCCGGCGAACGGCTGTGACATCTCCACTTCCCTCAGCTCTAGTGCTGCTGTCTTCATCCAATTTACCATGAAAGGAATCCAGACAGTCCCATAATATGACCCACGGCCGCTGCAATTGAACACGGTCGACAACTCTAGGCCTGGGCTTTACACACATAACCAGCCGGCTATCTACAGAGGACCACTGGCTGCCTGTTACCCCTTGATAAGGCCGGCTGCCCAGGGAGAGTGTGGACGGCTCCATTTGGCCGCATTTCATAGTGAAGAGTGCCCCCTGGTGCCTTCGAGGGCACAGCACAACCACTGGGCCAAGTCAATGGTAAACAAGCAGCTGCAACTGGAAGCCTGGAAGCTGGCTTTATTGTCGGACACAGATTACAGCAGTGTTGCCGTGGTAATTTTATGCTGCAGTGGAGCTTAGGGGTATTTGTTAAATTTAATTTATGTAGGCTATTTTTTTTTTTTTTTTTTTTTTTTTTTTCACTTTGGTTCTACATCTGTCCCAGCGTCAGTCACAGTTATCATTCCAATGCAGGCGACGGTGGTGGAAAGACTTCCTCTTTAGATACTTAATCATAATGAGCACACTATTTGTCAACATTAGGGCCAAACTTCTATTTGGTTTGAAAGAAATTTAAGCAAAATGATATATTGCTTTTTTTAAACATCACTTTTTTCTCTCATAGTGGATGTCATTTTCTTGCTGTGGTGCCATACCTCTAATGAATCTAAATTATGCCATACAGCCCATTTTAATTATGTCTCATATCCCCGGCTGCACTAAACGTAACTGAGGAAATCTGTGGATGGAAGTCTGAGGAATGTAAACTAACAGAGCAGTGGGGGCTCAGTCGGGTGCTATACTCCAACTCTTGATTGAGCCTTTAAAATCCAGACAAAAACAGCTCACAGGTCACAGAAACTGCGGGAGATCTACCTGGGAACAATCAGTCTCCTCTGCCTCTGAGGTTAGCGGCAAAACAAACAGCCAAAGCAATATCTGGAGAAGATAGTGTATTACTGCTGCTGGTGGTGCTGCTGCTACTGCTGGTGCTGCCGGGTGAAACAGAAATAAAACAGGAATCTAAGAGACCTTTCAGGAATGAGGACATTAATTCTTGTTTTCTCAGTGATTTCAAATTATACAGCAGGGTGTTTGAACGTGTCAAGGGCGCCAGGACCATGAAGCTCTGTGTAACCTTGCCTTAAGGAGCTGCTCACCAAGGTAAAAATTTCATGTGCACGGGTTTCAATAAAGAATTTAACTGCCCCACAGCCCAAATGCTGGTTCATATGGTTTTCCATGCACCCTGAAAATAAAAAAATAAACAAACAAACAAACAAATAAATAAATAAATCTGAGGGCAATACTGCGTCCTTGTAGATTTGCAGGTTTTTGGCGTGGATATTGTCAAATCGAAAAAAAAAAAAAAAAAAAAAAAAAAACATAATGTTGCCACAAAATATTACAATGTTGGCAGCTGCAGTTCAAAAATATTCATGCTGGCTGAATCCTGGTGTTTACAAATGTGAAAGAGGCGAGAAAAGACAGAGTGAAACAGACAGTTAAAGAGATATTGTGCTTTTATTTACAACACTGGAAAAGATAATGTGTGTATGTGTGTGTGTGTGTGTGTGTGTCAGTGTATGTGTGTGTGTCAGGGCAGCTCCTCATTTCTTGCTGCAGGAGGGTGTATCATTTTTAGGAGAGTGTGACAAATTGGGGCCCTTGGCTCAGCGACAGAGGGAGCCAAGGCCATCCAACCTGCATTATGCATGAGCACGGGGAATGTCTAGTTGTGATATGGTGTCTAATACCATAACAAAGCTACAGTCAGAATGTCAAACTCTATGACCAGGCATTTCCATATCTAAACCTGTCTCAATGATAAATAGCATTGACAAAAAATAATGTGAATGATACTGCAGGTTCATGGAGTTTCATGTTTTTTTTTTGTTTTTTTTTTGGAATAAAAACTGTGAATACTGGGAAGAATTAGAACAACAAATCAATATTTTCTTCATTTTGATGACTTTTAACTACATTTTTAGCCAGGTTAGAAACAATTATTCACCATTTGTCTGGATTTTAATGATCACATTATTGTTATTGTGACTTCCCAGAACCTCAGTTTGGAATCAAGACAGTGATTCAGACACTGACCTTCATTTCTAGAGGAACAGTGCTCTCTTGTGGCATGAAAACACCAATACCAGCAGAGAGTACAGCTGTGCATTTTGAGTATCAGTCAAGACGTCGTATTATAAGTCTGGAAAAGGAAGTCAGATTAAGTTCATCCTCCAGTTTCTGACATATAATTTTGCGAAGCAATGGTGCCGTCCCACAGCTTCCTTGAAGGGCTTCCAGGAGGTCTTTTAATCACACCACTGTGAATCAGTGTTTGTCCGTGATCCTGTATGACATCTAAACAACTTAATACACCTTAACTATCCTTTCCTATCAGGGTCTCCAGGGAAAAATCAGTTCAAATGGGAGATGGGGGATTAATCAAAGTCAACTTAGGGGTCCAGAACATGAGAAAGTTTGAAAGCCCCTGGTTGAAGTTACTTACTGTCCTTCAAAAAATATTATAACTTGTATTTTTGTGTCATTAACAATTTTGTAGTAGTAGGTTAGACTTTTCAAAAATAGTGGTTATCCACTTTCAATTATCGCTCCTCATGTATTCACACAATATGTTTTCTGGAAGCGATTAAAAATACAGCAGACCCTTTGCAATTATGGTGGGAACTTTTTCTTTTCTTTTTAAACATGCAAATATATTCCAAAATGACCTGTTTTACTTGTAGTGGAAATTGTTTTAATAGAGGGTATCCTCAAGGAGAAAAGAAAAAAAAAAACGCTCCCAGTTTATATAATATTACAATATGTTTGAGAATACCACATTTTTCTTATTAGGCCCGTTTAGTGGCTTGTGATTGTATTGTGATATTATTGTGATTGTGAATGAATTTATTATAAAATGAAATAGCTAATTCGAATAAAAATCAAAGTGCCACTCATAGCTCTGCACAACAAGATAATACAAAACGAGTACATAAAAACAAGGGGAGACTTAGATATTTTTTATTAATTCTGACACACTGCTGTCAGATAGAAAAGTATTACGAGAGTTACACATTTCAAGTTGCTTCCATGACTTGTGCAAACACTAGACGGTGTCGGGGAAAAATCTCTGCAGGAGAAGAGTAATCTGAGAAGAAAACATGTCATAAAGCAGAGGAAAGAAACTGAGTGCATTTAAACCTAGGTGTTGATTCTTTATGCAGTATTTATTGATTCCCAGCTTCATATAAACTGGATGTTGAGGCATAAACATAGTACATTTGAACAAAAATATAACCAATATTTACAATTATTGTATTAAAAATACAAAAAAACAACTGATACATACTCCACCAATTGTCTTTTTAAAAGACATACAGGTCAAAGTAGTACAAGAAAGAATGAGGAAAAAAAGGTCATCACCAGCTAAATGTACATTTCTCACTGACATCACACATCAAACGGAGTAGCAGTTCTACCTACTACACTTATCTTTACGCTTGTACATTTTTGTGCAACTTTTTGTTTTTCGAAATAGGACTCGACCCGCTAATATGCACATTATCTTCAAAGAATTGAATGAAAGTGAATGATGCATGTCACCACTGTATTACAAACGCATTATCGACAATCTATCTGCAGCCATTACAAAAAAATTACAAGAACAAAAAAAAAAAAACAAAAAAAAAAATCCAAAACTCATGATATTAGTGTGTAGTTACAGAACACAGTGGAAAACACTGCACTCATTCATCTTTTATCTCAGTCTATAGTTTCCAAGACTGATCAATGTGATCAGTGCGACTCAGTGATAGAAAAAAAAAAAGACTCAAAAGTGACTTCTTCATAATTTGTTTTCGAATCATTCTGATTGGCAGTCTTGAAAAAGTTGTTTTTTTTTTTTTTTAATATATATATATATATGTCAACTTCCCCACCGGAGTCAAAGGATAAAAAAAAAATAAAAACAAAAAACCAAAACAGAAATTAAAACATGTTCTTTAGTCAGTTCCATTGATATCGAGATATGGTGGAAAACTGGATGCACTATGCAGGCATTAGTAATATACATACAGCATCCACTGAGCTGATGACTGTAACAGCTGGAGAGTTCTGTCCTTTGCAATGAAAAGGATGAATGTAGGAGCACAACAGCAGAGCGAGCAGTGCAGCGTAACTGTAGAGGTTAACATGAAAACCTAGTAACAGTGATCTACTGGGCTCAGCCACTGAATGGCCAGTCTTTATCGGCTTGATGTCACGCTGCAAAAATCACCAATGTTCACCTTCATCTAGCACTGAGTCTTGAAATATTCTTTTTATTAAAACAAGAAAAAAAAATCAGGAGCGTGATCTTGAAATAATGCAAATAAGTCAAATTTGAATGCAAAAACCCATAAATGTATGCAATCATGGCACGGTAAGGCGCTTTGGACAACAGCACTGACCACATGATATACTTTTCAATATCAAATCAGTTTGCTTTTTCTCACTTTACGAATTTCTTTCACTTAATTTGAGAAAATAAAACATTTTAAGACTCAATACAAGATGAAATCATGTGTAAAAGTTGATATTTAAAGCTGCACTTGGCAACTTCACACACTGGCGGCTCCGGATGGCGGCAAGAAGGAACTCTTTGAGAACTTCCAACTCCAAGAAATGCCGCAAGGTGACGTCAGTGAACTGCGCACGGCATGCTCATGTTTACCAACCCAGCCAGCCTGGGATGCTCTAGACCAAAGAAACCAGGGAGGCAGACAACCTAATGTTGGTGAGTCCAGATTTTTTTCAGATGGAGAGCTCGCTTGCTGCCGTTTAGGAGACACAACTTTCACTTCATCACGTCTAGTGTCCATGCGGATTTTGATTTGGGCAAATAGGGCAAATTTAAAAGAGGATGAGAATCTCTGCTCTGCTGCAGCCCCACTTTGATAAAATGGGTGTATTTATACATAAAAAACATTGCCTAGTGTAGCTTCAACGCACTGTAGAGACAGTGTGCAGTTTTAAATGGGTGGTCAGTCACCTCTGTGCTTCTTCTTTCATATTACCTTCAGAACAGTGATAAAACAGGATCGCTGTTGCTCAAATTTGATCCAACAACAGGCAAACAGGATGATGAAAGGAATTTGATATAACCAGACAAGCTCCCAGGTAAAATAACAGTATTACCAGATATGGTTCACTCCAACTCTTCCTCTTTGTAGATGATGAAGACTGTCTGGAAAGATCTAAGATTGTGCTGAAAGTGCTGTTTTTTTTATGTGAATTGTGTGTGCGTGTGTGTGTGTGAGTTTATGTCAGTACACTGTGTGTGCATGTTGGTTCCCCCTATTACATCCTCCTCCTAGCTTTGATTTGAACCAACACTAAAATGAGATAATACTGGATTTGCGGTTAAAACACTCAATAGCAGACAGGTTGCTTTAGTCCAGGCAGAGAAATGTGCTGACTTAGTTTCTCTTTTCGGCCCCAGAGTGCAATTGTTCAAACAAACCCCCCCACCCCAAAAAGAAAAAAAAGAAAGAAAAAAAAAGAAAAAAAATCTAGCGGGAAGTTGAAAACTAAGAGTCAAGCTGACCATCGTCTCTCTGTTTTAAACAATAGTCTGTTTTGTTCTTTTTTTTTTCTTTTTTTTAGAAAGTAGAAAATGAGAAAGTGCAGATGAAGCTCAACACGTCATGATGCTGTTGTGTTAACAGGTGGGTTTGGGATTTTGTCTGGGATGGGGCAGGACAGTCTTAAGGAGCCTGCCCCGTTGCTAACGGCAACATCTATGTGGGTTTGTGTGTATGTGTGTTGCGCGCCATTGGCTGGGGAATCCCCTGCGCAAGTTAGGTTTTTGTAGTCTTTTTTTTTTTTTATTCCAAAGTGCCAGGCATTTTGTCATCGTCTTTGACCTTCTCTCCATCTCCTCTTCAACTTCTTCTTCACAGTATTTTTTGCATGCAGGGTCATTCAACCCCCCATGATGCTTTAAGGCAGGGGAGGGAGACAAGCAGAGGAATCCACCAATCGGGAAGGAGAGCCAGGTGGAGGAGGCAGGCACGTACGTAACTGATGATGAGTCTATTGGTCTGTCTATCTGTCAGTCTCTTTAGTCCTGCCCACCCCAAAAGAGGGGGACTTCAAGTTACTGCAAAAGGACATCCAGTCTTGTCTCTCAGACTGCTGACACCTGTTCATCCTCTGTGAAGAGAAATGGGAGAAGGACAATCACTGGTTACTAGGGAGTGCACGAGCAAGTGAAAGGTAAAAACAGTTATTCTGAAACTTACCATACAAAACAAACACCACACCATGTTAAACAAGAATTAAAAAAAAGTATTCAGAGGACTATAAAAATACTACACAAATATTTTTTGGTCATGTGCCCAGTGAGCAGCAGGATTTCAATCCAGCCAAACACCACACCAAATAATTTCAGTGCCATGCAGCAACTTAAAGCAGTGGCTAAGAAATAATCAGTGAACTCCTGTAGTGTTGGGTTTGAATGAGCCACTTGGCATGACTTAAAATTACAGAACGCCCCCTTAGGGTCACATGGCAGAAAAAAAAAAAAAAAACATCATGTAAGAATCTGTACTTTCAGTTTACAAATCTGTACAGACAGATTCATAAGCCATACACTCAACCTGCAGATCTGTGCCCTCAGATTTATAAACTGTACCGCTGGATTTACAAACCATACACTCAGACTGAATCTGGAAGAGTGAGACGCACAATGTCCACGCATTGACGTATAGAATGTTATATAATATAGAATTAAATATGATCAATTGGATTTAACTGGCTGATGCTATATCAGTGTGTGGACTTGTAATTCCAGGGCACAGTTTATTAATCTGCTTGTACAGATTTGCACATGAATTCATTTTCTCTCCCATGTGACCCCAGTGGCATTCTGTAGAAATAATATAATATCCAGGGGCTTACTTTGCCTTGATGTAACTTAAAAACACTCTTGACCTGAGGCTTCCACATCAGCCCTGGCTTAAATTTATAAAAAGCATTAAAAATAAAAAAAGCTACTAAAAACTAAACTAAGCTAAGCTAAACTAAAAAAAAAAAAAAAAAAAACAACTAAAGAAGCATTACATTAAACAATTTATTTACCACAAGACACAGACACACATACATTAGAACATTTGTGCAATACTGGGCAAACGCATTTATGGAAAGTGCTGCTACAGTGATACGGGCCCAATCCAAAGTCACTCTAGGCATGTCAGGTGCGTGCTAGTGCAGGAGAATGGAGGTGCATGTGTTCAAGCATTGAGCAGCTACAGTACGTATGGGTGAGAAGTCCCTGCCTGCCCTGTGCCTGCTGATGAATGCAGTTCGACACAGAGCATCTGACAGTGAGAGAGAGAGAGAGAGAGAGAAAGAGCAGAATGTCTGGTGGTAGAGAAATGGTGAGCTTCTGGTCCAATCAGGATGACTCATGCATGATGATATGTTGCGGGTCAAAGGTAAGGGCTCCACTCTAAATTAACAATTCTCAATTCATTGCTCAGAAATACTCAGGTCTGGATTTTACGTTATGATTTCAAGTGCTAGATTAGAGAATTGCAATTTGGAATGGGCCCCGATCCTGCTGCTACTGTGGGGAGTTTTGTGAAGGAATGGTCAGTCTCGCTCCACGTGTGTGTTTTCCTTTTGACATGCAGGTTCATTGGAGTGGAGGGGGGACCTGATAAATTAGTTTTTACCTGCCTCAGGGAGAGGGGCCCTGCCTGTTAACCCCCGTACACACACTCTCATGGTCTGGGAGTCTCAGGGGTGTGCTGTGCCACTGGCTTTGGCTTCCTCAGAGCGACTAGTTTGGAAGACAAGGACTCACCCTCCTCTTCCTCCTCAGGCTCTTGCTCCTCGGCCGGTGAGCGTGTGCGGTGGAGGCCACCCGCCCGCTGCTTGGCTCCTTGGTGGGCCTGGTGGGAGTCGGGTGACTGGGTGACCATGCGTGAGCGCTGCAGAGCCGTGGTGTAGTCTGGTGGCCGGCGGCCCGTGTGGCCTGCCATTGGCGTGGGAGCCGGCGGGCCCGGGTGCTGTCCTTCAGCGAGGTCGGAGATGGTCAGGGCGGTGTAGCCGGGCGGGGTGGGGGGAGGCTCACGGTAACGACCCTCCTTCCGTGCTAAGGGGTACATAACAGAAAATGATGATGACAGCAAAATGGTAGGGGTGCAAGTAGCTAATTACATCTACTTATGATCCTATAGCTTTTATGTGTACTTGTACATTTTTTAAACATATTAAAACAAAGTACATTTTTTTTTTATCAAGTATTGTAATTGCCTATATTTTAATCTCATCCGTTAGATGACAAAGCTGTAAGCTCTCTATAAGCAACAGAAAATGGACCATCAGAAATTGTCAAAATGTGGAGCTTTTCACAGTGAGTGAGTCAGCAGAGATGAGAGGTATCTGGCTTTACTTTGTTGGCAGACTTTTTTTTTTTCCTGTTAACCTGTACTTTTTATATTACGTAGATTTTTATAGTGGTACTTAGGTAAAATATCAAAAAAGTAACAATGCTTCAATACTACACTCCCATCACTGATGATGGTTGGAGTATTATACTGTATGCGTGTGGGGGTGCCAAGGTTGTCGATCGATATCACAACTATTACATGGCCAGCTTCTGACATTTGTAGCTTTTAAACCTCGCTGTGATGCTTGCACTCTATTTTGGACTAAATCTCCCTGTCTATTTAAATTTCAAGGCATTCCCAATGACTAAATGTTCTTCCTATAAAAACGTGGCTCTACAGAAATAAAAGCAACAGGCATGTACGTGATGTGCAGTGACTCACAGATGAGGCCTTTCCCTCCTGCCGTGATCGGTGATGGGGAAGGCCGGCTGTGCTGCTTGGCCTCCTCTGACCCAGTGGACGTGATGCTACTTGTCTCCGGGTCAGCACTGACATCCTTCCCGCCTCTCCTCTTGATGGTGCCTGTGTCGCCCTCAGAGTCCTCTCCCCAGTAAGCAGCTGAGGACGAGGAGGAGCTAGCCGACGCCCAGCTCCCCCTGGCCTGTGCTGCCCACAGTCCAGCGGGTCCCCCTAGTAAGGCCTCAGGCCCTCCGGGAGGGAGCCCTCCAATACCGCCGCCTCCTCCTCCAAAGGCTAGCGTCTCCCAGCTACGCCCCTGCTGCATGGTCTGGATGTTGTCGTGAGAACCAGAGGAACAGGAAGTCCAGGAACCGCGGCCACTGTCTGCGGCATCCAGGGAAACACGATCACCCTGATCCTGCGTCAGCTCCTCTGAACTGGGTGAGGACAGCACTGTGGGGCAGCCAGCGTAAAGGCCCCGGCAGTCCTGCATTGATGAATAGGACCTAGACAGAAACATATTTAAGCGATTAGGAGTCAAGGCAACAGCAAGAGCATGGTAACAGCAAAGTCAATTTGATTGCTATTTGATTGGTCATGATGGTTCAGACAGATATCCTCTATCAAGATCAGCCAAGCCTGCACAGATTCATTCTGAAAGAGTTGCCTATAAGATGTGGGCACAGGGATGTATAAACAAAGGCAATAAACTGCAATGAAGGAAATGGAGATGGTTTTCCACAATGTGACACAAACAAACATAGGATATTTTAGGCCAGGGATGGGAAACCATGTCCCATTGGAGGGCCAAGATTATGAAGGTTTTTATCCCAGAGAAATCAGCTTGTGGAAGCTTTGGCTGTAACAACCAATTGCAGACAAACAGTGGAGGCAGCTGTATGAAGAAATTGACTTGTTTGGTCAGTACACTGCAAAGATTGCAGGCAATGTGGCGTGACATTTTTTTTTTCTTTTTGCAAATGTGTGTTTGATCATGCATGTCTGCAAAAATTGATTTTGTCAGCAAGTATACCATGTCTTTAAGAATCTAGCTACCAAAAAGAGATCTTTAGTTAATGCTCTAGGTAAACGAACATGTCTTTTTGTTTAATTTATTTGTATATTGATTAAATACCTAAGTTAATTTATAAAAAGTTTGGGCAAGAGAAAAGAAAAGAAATACATTTGCATGTGAGGTTAGAAATTCGGCCAATAACAACAACATTTTACTTCAAAACAAACAACGAATTTTCTATTTGTTTGCTTTTTGATAGTTCCTACCCGAGGCTGTACTGGTCAGGGTCAGTGGTGGCTCGTCGTTCCAGCCGCGGTCCTCCCATGTGGGGGTCCCCGACTCCCCCAGAGTGACGAAGCCTCCTCTCCTCCTGGGCCATGTCGAAGGAAGAGTTACTGACCAGGCTGGAGCGAGAGGAGATCTCACTGTGACCAGAGTCTGAGTAGGCATCTCCCATCCTGGGGTAGCCTGGAGAGGGGAGGAAGTGGGGTACAGTCCGGTTAGGAAATTGAGAATAAAAGATAAGTGCTAATATAGAGACAACTGTAGCTGAGATGCTGTGGACATTAGACTCATCGATATATTATTGGATGGGGTCATGAAACATTCTTAAACTGAACAAGTGTACCTGAATTCAATCTGTTTTCTGTATCAAACAAAATATACAGACTACATGACAAACCATCAGAACTAATGAGAGAACATACACTAATACAACAAAGCAAGTCCGTAAAAAGAAAAGAAATGACAGTGCCCTTAAATGCCCCTCTAAATCCTAAGCATGACTTGGCCACATTCCAACACCAAACTCCAGCCCCGGGGGTGTGATATCAAACTGACTGACATCTTGCTGCAGGCCAAATTATAAACTCTAGAATTCAGTCCTCGACCACCATAAATCATCTTTTATTCAAGCCTCTTATCGCAGTCCGGGGACAGTCTTTTTAAAGTGGGGCATCACACAGACCACAGAGATAATTGCAGAGAACCATTTCCAAGTTATGCATTCAGCTCTTTTTGAATGTGCGCATTAGAATTCTACTGACTTTACTGAAGCGGCAGACTACTACGACGGCGAGACTTTCGATGCAGGTCTGCAGAGTATGGAACGTTGCACAACAGAGTCTGGAAAACTAATATGTTTTTTTCCATCCTGATACACATATGACTGCACATTCTATATAGTTACTAGTGACTGCCATTACACACATTGTGGCATTTGCTCTAGCTCGGCTATGGAGTCTAACAGCCTAGTGATCACGTTTCCTAGTAGTATCATAAACCATACTGATAATCTTCTTTATTTTAAAATTGAATCCAGAAATTGATGTCTGGGAAAAGCACTGAATTTTGAAATTAAAATGTGTAGGAAGCTTGAACACCAAGCAGACTGTGTGTGAGTGGAGAAGGCAAGAGTCAGAGGAAGTGGGTGCCAGTGCATAATCATGCGCTGTCACAGTTAGCCATGACTAGATGGTGTGTCTCCCCTTTGCAAAGTCAATAGGGAGAGATGCACTGATGCACAAGCCCGTTTAGGTAGACAGGTTCCCACATTGGACGTCAGAGGTGAAGGCCTATTGGTTTCAAACAGAACACCAGGCAAAGGCTCAGCTGCATTAAATAACACCATCAGTTTAAAAACTGATCTAAAATACTATGAAATACTCTCAAAATGCTATGCTCTGTATCCATCATGGTGTGTGACTCAGTCAGCCCCAGGAGTGTAAGGCCATCAGAAGTCCATCACAATAGTGATTCAACATAATATCCAATGATCAGCTAGGTCTTTCCAGGTAAAAGTCCTCTGTTGCACAAATGATGCATTTTACATAAGCATGCAAGCTGGGTAGCACAAAGAAAAGAGTGTGACAAATTTCACCAACAGAAAATCAAAGAGAAAATAGATCAAAGCACCTGTGGCACTATTTGATTGCCAAATGATCTCTGCCAAGTGTGGTGCAAAACCACTGCAGCAATGACTCCCCCACCCCCAAAAAAGGTTCTTGAAGATTACCATTTAAATCACCAGCCTTAAAGCTTAGATTACTCCTACACTGTGTTTATACAACTGACTCCAGGCTGGTCAGTCAGGGGGTTTGAAGTCTAACTGAGTTCTTTCTGCAGCCATGCTGGCTCCAGTTTACCTGTGGCTGCTGTGGATTTACAGGCAAAGGACGCGCTCCCAACGCTGTGGCCTGCTAGTGTATCCCTGTCAGCGAGGCAAAGATGTCACAGGCAGCTCAGTCTGTAGCAATACCTTATGGAGTGGAGCTGTGTGGGAGTCGGGAGGCCAAAGTGGTGCTGCTAGTCTGGGGGAGCCGCTGAAATTTTGTGGCAGGCAGCATTACACAGGAAGTTGCCAGCTTGTCTCCACTTGTGTACACTATGTAGTCACTGCCCTCGTTATCATTTGGAAATCACTGCTAGAGCTATATCTATCTGACTAAAGTCACATAAAGCACCTATACCATTCCGTATGTGGCATTTTTGTTTCACTGCTTAACCTACATGAGTCACTTGTCTAGCAGAATTTGATATGAGACACCTATATGGTCCAGGAAAACAAGGAAAATAAATACTTGGGTTGAGTCTTTTTTCTTAAAACGAGTATCTAGACAGTAGCTCAGCATTCAGTGGTAGAGGCACATTATAAGGTAATACATGTTGGCAACCACCAGATGGTGTCTGCATCACACAAGGACAGAGGGAAGGCACTTGGAGAGGGGTGTCAGAGGGAAGATTATTGGCTTACCCTTCTTGGGCGAGCTCTGGGGGGAAGTGGGAGGGGAGGAGAGCTGGGAGGAGGTGTTGGACACAGTGTCCTCCGGCTGCCGTCGGTGTCGGTCGCTTGCCTCTTCTGACAGGGACAGGATCTTCTTCAGAGACTGGGGGGAACTGGTGCCTGTGGACATTTGCAAGAAAATGAGCAGAATTAGCATTAGCCAGGCTGCCAATCCCTGTGGGATGTTGGGATGCTAGGCTGCATTGTCTGGGTTTCTGCAGCTGCGGGTTGCCAGACAGCCTGTAGGTGGCACCACTGCCATATGGAAGTAAGGAAAGGGAGTGTCATGGTGGCTTCTCTATTGTCTGCAAATAAAGGATGAGGGGAAGAAAATAGGCAATGGTGTCATGTGGCAGAACATTATAATCTGAAAAATGTACACAGGCTTCACGCAATCCATTATAAAATCATTAGACAATGTTAGTATTAACTATGTCATTTGTATTTGATCTGCTTTTACAGGGACAGATTGATTACACACGTTGATTACAATTGCACTGGATCACAGATATTTCATCTTGAGCTCATTTCTATCACCAGTCCCCCATGACATATTTCGTAGTCAAGACTGTGAAATTTGGTGGGATGTGCAATTGACTCATAAAAAGGTCTTTGTGTTGGTGCACATTTTAATTCTTCTGACAATTAAATGTCTGATAATTAAAACAAAATGAAGGCACATTTAATTATGTAGTAATTTCTGTGCACAATTTCTAACTGCCATAAGCTTTTCTAAAGGAAGTCAGCCCACAATTTTTTTTTTTTTTTTTGTTCTCAGTAAAAATAACAATTAAGTAAAAAATATGTGCATTCTCCCATTCTATTTTGGAACTTCAATTTTTTCCCCATATTTCAATACCTTGAAATTGACAAATACCAAAAACCATAACATGGCAAATGTTCTGTTATTTAAAATACAACACTGACTACAAAAAAAAAAAAAAAAAACATTACTCCAGCTCTGAAGCTTTAATATTAATCTTACCAAAAGGAGGCAGATCCTTGACCGGCACTTTCTTTCGGGATGGGTAAAGGGCCACGGCAGGCACCTGGAGGGCCTGGTTGCCTTTGGCCAGCTGGCCTCTCTGTTGGCTGGCAGC
The DNA here is from genome assembly GCF_902150065.1 of Myripristis murdjan. NCBI lineage: Eukaryota > Metazoa > Chordata > Actinopteri > Holocentriformes > Holocentridae > Myripristis > Myripristis murdjan. The sequence goes on from NC_043989.1 coordinate 7,882,147, forward strand.
TCTGGATACTACCGGAGAAGTGTCTGGTCTTTTCCCACTGGCGTTCTTGGGCACTATGATAAATGAGGACAAGTCAGCAATTTCCCAAGTTAAATTTATATTTTAAATCTTGGTCCTAAAGCTGACGCACATATGTAGAGCAGCTTATGAGCAGGCAGGGAGGGCTTCAGCGTACAGCTACAGGACACATGGTTTTTGATAGGCAATAATGGGCCACTGCAGCTATTTGGCCTCACAGCTGTCCATCAGGGCCATCAGCTACAAGTGTTGAGTGGTTGATTTTTCCGCTGATCCAAAATGATCGTGTCTTTACTTTAAGTTAGCATAGTAGCTTACTGGCACAGTCACAGGCTCAATTCCTGCTTCAGCTAACGTGTCCTTAAGCAAGACACCAAGCCCCCCCTTTCTCTTTCCTGGCTCTGATTGGCTCTCCATGCTTTGATACCTCTGGGATGATCTTTTCATGTATGTGTGTCTCAAGGGATACGGGAAAAAAAAAAAAAAAAAATCCCAATTACAGTACATGTAATATGCAACTGAAGCAGTCCAAACTCTAAATTCTATATTTAAAATATTTACTATTTAAATATTTAATATGCTCTCTGTTTAAAATATTTATGATTTTAAATATTTCAGGAAGGAATTTCTCTGCATCTGAGAGATGTAAAGTCATCACATGCCTCATAAGCACAGTTTTTTTTTTGTTTTTTTTTTAGCAGAATCATGAATGCCTATCTTTTACTTGTGCATATATATAGACCGACTCACATGTGCTGATCGAGGGTTCACACTGTAGCGAGAGCGTCTGCAGGCTCTCTTCGTTAGTCTCCAGGCTGAGGTTAGACAGGTACTGTTTGACCTTCCTGGCCATCTGGGCGTCCTCATAAAGCTTCTTGGCATTCAGGAAGGAGCTGCGCCGCACACGCTTCTTGTGCCCACCGGTCTGGGTGACGTCGAGCACCGCCGCATTGGCACTACCCTGGCTTAGAGACCTGGACGCACACATGCACAGCCACACAGAAATACACACATTTGCAGACAGAACAACACATATGTGCAGGCACACAGGCGCAGACACACATACAGGTACACAAACAGAGAAGGTGGAAGAGGAGCATCATCAATATGCGGCTTAAGGCCAAATATGCATGTGCAAGGTTGTGTTCAAGGATAACAGCATAGGTGGTACTACTGGGCTACGCAGACAGGAAGGTATTTCTACTGAGACATGCAGAGAGCAGCGTTAGGCATTCCTCTGAGCTCCAGAACATTCCAGACATTCCAAACATGGAGGGAGGGAGGGAAGAGTTGGGGGTAGGGGGGTGGTTACTTGTGTCACATGGTGTCATAGTTTACATTTCTGTGGCCTGATTCAGGGTTGGTAGTAGCTAAAGTTGTGTTTGCACATGGTCTCAACTGAATAGTATTCCAAAGACATGAGTAAGTTCTGTATTACTCATTGTGAAATAACAATTGTGCTTATTGGTGACTCTTTATGTCAAAATTCATTTCCGTGTCAAACTCATGCCAGCACAAGACATTTCAAATGAATTCGGAATGACAGTAACTGCCAAAATGTACTATTGTTGTTTGATGTTTCCCAGTAAGTGCTGTCTTTGAACAATGCAACCCCATTTGACCACAAGAATGTAAAGCATGATTTCAAGATTATTAAAAAAAAAAAAAAAAAAAAAACTGCTGTTGAACTTATTTCATGTTAATAACCTTTGACTGTTTCAATATGCAGTTTTAATATGCTGAGGTAACCACAGAGAGTGGCAAAATTCAGAAAAACTGAAATAGCAAACAAACTGTGATCTGCATGCATTTTTGTAAGTAAAACAGCAAATCAAAAATGGTCACCTCTGCCAACATTAAGCTGGGATCTATCATCATTAATACTGGCTGTATGTTCAAGTTTGTATGAATTGGTGTGAAAATGAGGCAGCAATGGAATCGTGTCTAATTTGTGGTATAGTCAGAAATAGTGCTGTGGTGTCACACTTTAAAATGTCATTGCAGAATGTGAAATAGCTCACTGCTGAGTGTATAGCACAGCTGATGTTAGCAAAAATGACCTTTGTTTCATCCTATGCCTTTTGTTGAGGGTCAGGCAGTGTTAGTGGAAGGGGTCAACTCAAACTGGTTAATGGAAACAAGATTTCAGAAATGAAGTAAAGAAGCACGCAAATTGGCAGAAGAAAAGGCCATGGTGCAGGGGGCGCAAAAGGTCATAGGGGTCACGAGACTTACCCTAAGCTTCTCCATTTCTTCTTCCTAGAGGGGGGTGCCATGAACAGAGAAGCATGGGGGCAAAGGGTGGATGAGTACAGAAAGAAAGAGAGAAGGAGACAAGCTTAGGGCAGGAGAGACCACCAAGATCACCAAAGAGAAGCAATTCACCAAAGACCCACGTGAGAGACAGAAGAGAGGAAATCAAGTGGTAACAACACCAGGAGGAGACATTATAGGACAAAGACACACTTTCACAGGAGCACGGTGCACATCTTGTGCCAACGATGTGTATCGGGGAAACAGTTGCCGGGGAAAACGATTGCCAGGGGGAACAGCTGCTTGAGAAAAAGCGTGATGCAGAAATCTTAACGAATCTGTGTGAACTAATCCCACAGAGCTTGGTTAGTCAGTGGAGTGCTGACTGGACCTACAGGGAAGGTGAAGAATTATCAATCTGGAATGTGGTTGCTCTTCTGGGGGGTTCGTTACCTTGTCCGGAACATGAGGGCCGGGTCCATGTTAACGGAGGCCATGCGACCGACATGGCGTATTTCTTTGGCAATCATCCTCAGCTTCTCAAAATTCACTAGGCCATCCACTTTAGAGTCATTGCCTTAAGAGAGCAGAGAGAGAGAGAGAGAGGGAGAGAGAGACAGTGAATGCTACCTGCCTGAAGAGGTCTGAAGAGTTTCAATGTAAAATGACACATCCACCATTTGCACAAAGTGTCAGACGTATCAAATGACTGCCTACATTAAAGTAAAAGCCATTTCTGTGTAACATTTAAATCTCTGGTTATCTTGAGCTGGTGATCTACAAAATGCTACCAAATTGGCAATGCGATCAAACAATGGATAATGGATAGCTTTTTGTGATAAGCCCCTTCATATGTGTGTTCCTGAATTTATTATAGGGTGGATTTGCCCTTTAGTGTCATCTACCTTCGTGCAGGAAGGTGAGGTCCTTCTTGATGACAGGGAACAGGGGGATGATTGGTGGCTGGAGGTTCTGATTGTTGAGGACGTTTCGGTACTTGGCCATGTTTCTTGAGGGGTCGAAGAGGTCCTGCAGATCCCCAAACAGTTTCTCATACTTACTGGGTAGCTTCTCCCATGTCCCCCTCAGTCTGGAGACTGGAGCCAGGTTCAGACCACTGGAGGGAGAACACAGTTTGGTATGTTTCATTTATCAATGACAAAATTGCAGGTGGAGTGATGCAAAGACCTTGACAAGACAAACAAGCGGAGGGTCTTGCCTGAAAATTAACTTAAGGAAGAAAACAAAACAACAATGAAAAAATACTATATAACAGACAATATATACCACTTATTGTCTCAAGGGAACTCATTCTGTAAAGTCAGCACAGAAAACATTGTGTATCATACAACCATGGACAGCAAGCAATATATCCATTTCTTACCTAATGATAGCAAACATGGAGTTGAAGTTCTTGCATTCGCGGCAGTGCAGTGCAATCTTGATGAAGTGCTTAATGGTCTTCATGCGCTTGAGCTGGTTGGGCTCCCGCGTCACCTCTGTGGCCACCCAGAACGTCTCGTGGTTGATAGCCTCCTCGAAGCGCTTGAGGCTGGCCGAACCCGTCTTTGAACGCAGCTTGAACAGGTCGTCGATGTATTCGGTGGGCTCAATAGCGCAGAACAGTTCGAAAGCCCGCATGGAGAGCTGGGTGGCCACCTCCACCGTACTGAGCTGTAACAGGGAGATCTGACCCTCTCGCAGAAGGTCTTGGGCGTCCTCGTCTGAACATAACGTCTCTGTCTCCATGTTGCTCTTCAGGTAGTATCTGGCATTGGAGGAAAATATTTTTGATGTTAAAATGCAGATACTTATGATTGAATATGCATGCCTCTCTCCAAGAAAGGTTAGTGGACAGAAACTAATTACCCTATCAAAAGGAGATGGTAAAAAAATATATATATATTTATACACCGTCTTACCTGCCACTCAGCTGAATCCTATCTGCCAGTTTAGAGAGCTGCTCTGGTAATCGTCTCTGTTTGATGACACCCTCGGGCGTCACGGACACCTCACACAGTGAATAAGCTTCCGGCGCTGCAGTCAGGGCGAACTCCCTGATAGCCTGAGCCACCACCTCCTTGGCCGTGGTGTCCTTTCCTATCATGATGTATCGAGACTGCTGGTCTGCCTTGAAGACTCGTAATACTTGGTCCGACATATCTGGGGAACACACAAAATACACAATGAGGCAAATCTGGATGAGAGCTTATTTCTGTCTGTGTTGCTTTCATTGTGAGGCATGCTGTTTTAACACGAGCTATGCCATTCCAAATCCCCAGCGTTTGCTTGGAGCAAAATACACACCAACATCTTGATGATGTCACCCCGTAACACCTCATTCCCAATGATTTATTAATTAGACCACAAACACACAAGTCGCTCCCTCACCAGATCACATGACCCCAATCACCCTTAGAAAAATATTTATGTGCCACAGAGGACTGAAAGGACAGCAGTCAATGCAATGCTGTTAGCTTAACTCAATCAAAGTTCATAGGCATTTAAAGCAATCATATGCTGGATCTATATCACATCAGAAAAATGCAACATAAATAAATAAATGTTTGATGAATGTTTAAAAAATGCCGGCAGGGTCAAAGGACGTACAGTTTTTGAGCAGCACATAAAAGAGCAGCGTAGAATGACGTTAAACAGAGGTGCTCCCAGCATTGACAAAGACGTGACTGTGCTGTACTCAGTCTAGTTAGATTTAAACCCAAGTTCCTCTGGGTTATACTAATTTAGTTTGTTGCTTTTTCAAGATCACAGTCACTTTAACTCCTTACAGCCTGAGCGGAAACCCATTTTAGGCTTAGAGAAAGCTTGTGAGAGGAGCAGAGGTTAGGCCGGGAGGAAAAGCAGAATCATGGGCAGAGCAGATACTTACTCAGTATGACTGGGGCTGGAAGAACACAAACAATGTGTGATGGATAAGAGTTAATGAACTCAGAAACGTTGACACCATATTTCTACTACTGGTTCTGCATGGCTGACAGTGCAAAGGAACAGATGCCATTCTTTAATGGTATACCATGCAGGCTGAAGAAATGTAATTTGTCATGTTAAGTGGGCCGTTGAACATCACTTTTTTCTTTTGGGAAGGTCCATAGGACAATTTAACTTTATTCTAACTTTATAATGAAGTCAGTCAACACAATTTCATCCAAAATCCAAAAATCCTAATTTTAAGAAAAACGGCAGGATGTAAGATTCAAAATGGACATTTGTTAAAATAGACATTTCTTTCAATGCAACTGCCACCATCTCCCTAGTCTTTGTAACCACACAGCAGTGTAATACACACCAGGCTGGTTGTTGAAGTCGAGGATGCGGTGATGAGACTGCAGTAGGTCTGGGTTTGAGGAGGAGAGATTGCCACTGACAGGCAGAGCTGGTGGGATCTGTTTAGACTGCTTCATCCCCACAATGCTGTCGTCCTGCGACTGGCCCACGCCAACGTCGCTATGGAAACAAGAGGGAGAGTAAAGGAGCGGTATGACAGCAGTTCTATCAACAAAAGGCAGAGGGCGATGTTTGTGTTGGAAACTATGAACATGTCTGGCTCTGCAATCCACACAATGTCGTCCACATAAAACAAACCATCATTTCACACCCTATCTTGTCTGCCATGAGTAATGACAGGCTGATAACTAAATAAAAATAAGAATCTGAGGCCTACACCTAGCATCAGATGATTAAACAACAACCAAAATAACACTTGATGTCACTTGCATGAGGATGCACAATTAGGAAGACACAATTTCAGACTAATATGTGTAAATATGCTTTGAACTGCTCATTTCTTTTGACTTTCTTTATGCTATAATAGTAGCATACGGTGACTTTAGCAGAAACACAAAGTAGCACAAGGCAAAATTTAAAAATATACACTTCTTATCCACCTAAATAAAATGGAGCTGAGCACGAGCTCTGTCCAGAGAAAGCTGAGACACACCAGCATTAGATCTTTTGTTTCTCTCATGTCTTTGCTATCCTTTGGTATAAAATGATAGCAGACAGGCTAGTAAAAACAAGTGCACTGAGTACAGTTTGTTGATGTCATATTGCATTATTTCTGAATTTTGGAAGTCTGAATATTTCAAACACTTACATCTACCTACAATCTAGAGCAGCCAACATACAAAGTTGTCAAGTGCAGCTTTAATAATAGCCAACTGATATATAGACATCTTCTTAGGAAGAAGTTCTTAGGATTATTACTTGTATGGTTTGGGAGGCAGGATGCTGGTGAGCGTCTTGTCAAAGATCTTCTTCAGCTTGTTGCGTCCCCCCACCGTGTTGGCCTTGGCCTTCTTGCTGGCCTTCTCTAGGCCCATAACCTGCTCCACATCCACTGCCAGGTCAGGGATGGAGTAGCGGCTGGCCTTCTTGATGTCCCCGATCTTGGGGAGGTGAGGCGCTCCGTTCTTCCTGTCCTGCTCCTCCTCCCCATCCAAGTCGTGATCATGCTCTGGCCTGGTTAGCAGCTCTTTAAACACTGAGGAGGAGGAAGGAAGAAATAAAGGAAAATGCTAAGGGGATGAGCCGTGTCTTTATTCAACTGTGACAATGAAGTTGTGTCGTGTGCTCATAAAGGCTGTGCAGCCATGATATTTTTTTTTGTAACTGCTGACAAAACCATCACTCATTTTTCCACAACTGTATTTGTTTCAGCATAGGTAATACATTTTGTGGTGAGAGGGCACAATGCAAAAGGCACACAGTGCTATATCTCACAAGGTGAAGGGGTATAAGAACTGCACTTAGGTACATTTGATTGATTGTTTTGGTATCAAAAAGCCTTACCTAAAAGGTTTGTTTTCACAGTTATGGACAGATGGGTATTGTTCTTCAGAATCTCGTTGGCTTTGCTGAGCTGGACATTCTCAAAGTTCTGCCCGTTCACCTCCAAGATCTGCAGAGACAAGGGGAGAAATGTGTCAGGTACCTTTTACCTCTTCGGTCCATAACATGGCTTTGAAAACAAAGGCAGTGGATGTACCACCTGCCTCCTCAACCACAAATACCCTTGCTAGCCTTAGATCAAATGTTGTCACAGCTGTTTCATAAGTGTTTTTTTTTTCAGTCCTGCCTCCTTTACAGGTAGGAGTGGACTGCTTCCACTCCTTCAAAAAAATGACATCCAATCTAAATCTAAATCTACATTCATCCACCGGTCTGTGGGCAAAATGCACCAATGAACTCTGCAACTACTCGATGACATCTGTACTTCAATAGTCACCATATCACACCAAACTGCATATTGGGTCAATGAAGACCTTTATAAAAAAAAAAAAAAAAAAAAATGACCAGTAATGTTCTATATGCAAATCAGTGAACAAAGATACATTACAGAACATTTGGTTGAACATAGGTGAGCAACATGAATTGAGACCACCTCACCCCAAACTTGGCTGCTCACCATTCTCCACTTCATGTTTAGAGGAAAAGGAAGTCACCTTTGACTGCAATGTAAGTACAGGCCTTCCTCTACTGCTGTTAGGCCTGTCATGATCGACCGACAAGTCCAAATGTCTGTTTTGGGATCAGCACTTATTAGTGGGACCCTGTTTGGAGGTCAACACCGAGGGACTACTGCTAACAGACCGATGACAAACCAATTGAGATTCATACTAGAGCTCTGAAATGAATACACCCCGGGTGAATGATGATAGTAAATGAAGCTGTTAAGAAATAACAGGGGTGGGTGGGCAAGAGGGTAAATTCCCAGGATGTCAGATTCCCCACTTCCTTTTGGGAAACAGCTGCAGGGGATGTTTGGAGTCAAGAGGGCTTAACTCGCATCCAGAGACACTCAAGATGGTTTCATGGATTAAGGGACTTTGGTTAAACCCAAGAGGACTACCGGGTGTGAAAATGGAGGAGAAGTCAATTTGCAGGGAGAAAGCCAACGCAGGGTGTCTGCAGCTACTGGAAAGTTCAATCTAAGACCTTTTAAAAGCTTTTTAATGTTTGTTAGAGCAAAATGTAAAACCAATTCCACAACAAAAATGAACATGACACATGAAAAAAAATAGATCAGTTCAAGTACGATCTGTGTGACCAGGGTTATTTCTCACCCACAGAGAAATTAACATTACTGAGACTTCTAAACTTAGAAGACTTAAAGGCTACATTGCACTTACAGAGCCAAAGCAAAATATAGACAATATGTGGGGGTAAATCAGGATAATGAAGATGAAGACAATGTTAAGTGATTGACCAGCAGGCTGGATTGGTGGTTAGTGAATTCCCTAACCACAAAGTCCCTAGGACAGCTGGTGTGTATCTATTAACAGCCTGCACAAAGTGACCTATCCAAGTGTCTTTGAGCAAGACACAAAACCCTCACCTGTTCCCTTATATTTAAAGAACCTTAGTAGGATGCCTACAATGCAATGAAAGTGAAAATGGTGAGAATGAAGATGGATGGTCTTACCTGATCTCCACGCTTAAGGCCAGCCTCTGCTGCCTTGCTCCCCGGCTCCACGGCATCAATGAAGATGCGGAAACCTTTCTCCTGACCTCCAAGAAGGCTAAAGGCCAGTGGAGCCTCCCTGGACGGCTTGGTTAGCGTCACCAGCCGCGGCTTGGCTTTAGCAGCGCATGCTATGTTTAACAGTCTTAAATGCCCGCACATTTTCTGGAAAAAAAAAAGACAAAAACATGAGGGAAATGAAGTAAATGTCTATTTCCCAAATATCAAAAGAAATCTGTGATTTTATTACACTTGTTACACTTACCTCTCTCTCCAGATTGTTTTCAAACTCTTCCAGAAAGTGAGTCATAGCGGGGTCACCCTCAAAATCGTTGAAGTGATTGTTCACCCACAGCAAGACTACCCGTGTAACCTGGAGTGATCACAAGATGGGCAGAGTTCAGCACAAGTCAGCCTACAGTTTGACTGGTTAAAAGACCTCAGATCGTTTTGCTAATACCTTCCAAGGCGTGCTTGTTGTTGTGTTGTGTTCACTATGTTGTGCTAGTGTACATATACTAAATATTCAATGTAAAATGCAAAATGTGCATGATATATTACTATTTTTATATCAGACAGTCCCTCCAGGATTTCATGATGTTGCGTTTGCAAGAATTACCACAAACTCAGGCATCCCCCGCAATAATTGCAAGAGTTTGCATTTTTCACAATCCCCCACAATATTTCCACATAAAATGGCCAAACAGGAAGAATGCTGTGTATGTATATGTGTGTTTGTATGTGTGTGTGTGTGTGTGTGTGTGTGTGTGTGTGTGTGTGTTTGCACAGATGGAGAAAGTGGGATTGGGGGAAGATGCAGACTTGAAAGAGAGAGAGAGAGAGAGAGAGAGAGAGAGAGAGAGAGAGAGAGAGAGAGAGAGAGAGAGAGAGAGAGAGAAGGGGGGGGGGGGGGGGGGGCAGCTTTTAATGTTTTTATTGCCTTATTTTTATTTGTTTATTTATACCGCTTATTAGGTGAGACTAATAGGCTAGAGAAAGAAAAAAATGTCTTTTTTCTACATCTAGTTATTTTCAATAATTTCTGCAAAAATTATAAAAACAAAACAAAACAAAACAAAATACAAAAAGCTGCGGCAAAATCATTTTGAGCTGCAATAATCACAATGAATCCCTAGTGAAACTGACCAGGGGTCAACTCATGGAGTCCACATTAAATTAAAGACATCCTGAGTATGTACATGATATTGCAGTTATTATCAACAGACTCATAACCAAAGTTAAATATACAGAAGTGCATACATCATTTCACTATTTCACTGTGAGCTTTCGCTGTGAGCTCAGACGTCTACAGGCCTACAGAAGTTTCCTGTGGACAGTGTATACGCTCCTACCTTGTCCCTGAGACTTGGGTCGTGGAACCACTCAAGGAGCTTCTTGCCCACGACCATGGGGCTGGAGAGGAAGGTCCTGTATGTCAACAGGAAGTCCTCGATGTAGGTGGGGTCCACCACTGAGTGCTCCTCCACTAGGTGCATGGTGAGGCGCTCCGTTGTGCCCTGGGATTCAACATCATGGTTTTATTGGTTTGAAACAAACTTTTCAATAAATGTGAATGGCTTGCAGAGATCTCTTCAAATATCTCAAGGTAACAACTTTATTTGGTTGGCTGTTGACTGACTGCAAACTCCAGCTGAATGTAGAAAAGTATCACTGCATTTAAGGATTTTGGCCTTAACAGTTTTGTAGTAGACCTGCGCTCACATTAATCAGCTAACGAAATGGACTTTGCAAACAGAAACCGAATCCTGATTTGTCACCTTGATGACGATGTGTCCTTTCCTGGTGCCAGTGCGGTCCAATTCGCGGTGTTCCTTCACCATGACAATCTCTCCTTCCTCCTCCACCTTCTGCATGTTCTTCTCTACCTGGTTGAGGATGCAGCAGTAGTCCTGCTGGGCTATGCACACAAACTGGACAAGACAGGAAAAACCATTCAAAAATCAGTGAGAGGTTTAACTATCTTAACATGCACTGTTTTGTAACAATAGTACATTTAAGATAATGTTTAGTTTTTGGTGGATGCGTTCATCTAAAGTGCGTAAATTCTGAGCAGGTATGGCCCAGGTGGAAATGGATCCCCAAAGTCTACCTGTGCCAGTACTAATCTCTGTATACTGAGTTGCACTGGATTCAGGGCTGAGTGATATGGACAAAATCAAATATCACAATATCATTGATCAAATAGCATTACACTGATATTGTGACAATACTGACTGGATGACTATTGGTATTCTGATAAAACATTTACACACAAGATTTTTGATGGATTTTTTTTTTTTTTTGATAATCACTAGTAATGTGGATTTGATTACCAAGCAGACAGAGGCAGCTTTTAAAATGAACACTTTGGCCATATCATGACATTATGATATCCGTAATCAGTTAACACAGATCAGATGGTTGTTGAAGATTCATGATGCAAAGACTAAGGGTAAAATTACCAAATTGGAAATTGAATCAGTACATCTTATGGCCGCTGACTAAAAAGGAAGTCAATATTAGCAATTAAACTACTACTCCTATTAAGAAAGTATTAAACCAATCACTGTCACTGATGAGGCACCGCCAGTTTTGCAAACTATATTCCCTCTCCTTTAGCCAGGGAGGGCAAAGAGAGGACAGAGCTTCTAGTTTGCAGTATCCTCAGCTGACAGGCCTGGGTTTGTGCAACATACCACTGTCCAGAGTTTAATATCCAGGCTCCTGAGGAACTGCGAGATGATTAAAAGATCAAAACAGTTTCACAGCTTCCACGTTTTTTTTCTGTTTTACACTTTAATCAGTTTGAGCGCATGATGTAAATAATTCTGTCCTGCTCTTTAGATCAGCTGGCGTCTTTAGGGGTAACTTGTTCTTATAATCAAAGTAGGAGTTTCTCACATCCGACACACCATTTGAATGCTTTTGTCCAAAGCAATTTCAACTTGACTGGGCCTCAGTGGGAATTAAAACAAAAACATGCATTTCCCACTGAGCTACCCATTTCCTCTCTGAACTACCCATTAGTTCCTACCTGGCAGTCATCCACCTTGGTCTTCATGACTCCCTTCATGTATTCTTTCTCCATGGTTGGTGACACCCCAAAGCTATTCCCCATACACAGGATCTCTGTCCTGCCCTCAGGGTACGTCACCTCCACTGAGCCATTCAGGATCACCGACCATGAGTCCAGCTGGAGGTGTAACGCATGGTCAGAGCAGTCAGAAATTTGATGGAGGACACAAACAAGAAAACAAACCAAAAGGGGACGATGACAGAAGGAGAAGAGGGAAAAGGAGAAATAATATAACATTAATAATTTCGCAATGCGGATTAAGTTCAGTCTAGCTGCACTCCCAACAGCTGGCATCCCTAACGAGTTAAAATTATTTATCAAAGACAACCATATGCAGTAACTGTAAGGCTACTGCTGCACTAACAGATGGTTTCTGACTGTCCTCAAAGGGATAGAGAGATAGCATGATATTATTATAGTGTTGCATAGCACAACAGAAACTTCAATCACAAGCTGCCACATGGTGAATGCTTTGTTGCAAGTACTATTTAAATTTAATGTATAAAAGCATTCAGCTGCTGTCCAAATAATGGAAATGTTAATAACTGAATGTTTTCATAAATTAACTCTAAAAACAAGATCGTCTTCCTTAATACTTGAAAAGCTGACATTTCGTAGATGCATGGTTTCCTATGCCCACAGCATCAATATGCCTAATGGACCCTGACTTCTCTATGACTGGACATTTACTGAAGTGGTCATGCCTTTGAGGTGAGTTCTGCTCTCTATTGTTTGGGTGCATCACAGCAAAAAAACGAAGCAAATCGGCCTCATTGGAACTCATATCTCGTCTTGACCTGGGAGGAAGAGAATAAGTGATGCCTGCTCTGGTTGCCTAGGGAATCACAGAATACCCGGGCAATAAGGGATGGCCATCATTCAGGTTTAATAGAGCAGAAAAAAACATCAAATGGAAGAAGAAACCTTCACTGGCATGAAGGGGCGAAATACAAGTTCAGTTCCCCGAGAGACACACGACTATGCAGACATGATCGAAGGACTTGTGCGCACAAAACTATGTATGCACATGCACAGACTTGCACACATGAACACACACACACACACATACACACCTCTTCACCATCGTTAAGAACAATGGTGCCAGCGCGTTCGACCACGGCAAATACCATGACGGCACAGAGCTCCCTCCTCACTGACATGGTCATGTTGGCAAATGCTGGCAGTTGATGCATGAACTCCAGTAATTGCTCTGTGAGAGGAAGAAAGGAGATAGAACAGAGGAGGAGAGGATGAGGTTAGGAAGACGAGCAAGAGTCTTGACACCCAGAGGAGAAAAAGAGGACAGACAGCGGACTTGGCAAGCCTGTGCTCCCTCAGCTGCAGACAACAAGGCACGAACTGGAGAATGTGCATGAAAATGGAGTCCCATCATTACAATGAATTGCCTACAAATTAACGATTAAAAGAACATTAAGCCAAATATCAATTTAATTGACAGAAACATTCGAGGCGAGCCAAGAAGAATTGCTGACACCTCGCTGAATGACCTTTGTGCGGGTTACAGAAATCAACATTCATTGCAGACATTTGGCACACAAGAACCACTGCTGAAATCATATTAGCCACTCTGTCAACCACGATCAAGTTAAATAATGGGTATCTTGGGCTGGGTGTGCGGGACAGGGAATTGCCATGCATAATCCATGGCCTTTCAGCAGCTGGAGAGGTGGGACACCCTGGTCTAAGGCGCAGAGCTGGGGAGGAGCCCCCCTCCTTCTACAAGCCACCTCTCCTCCCTTGGCTGGCCAGCAGCAGTCTGGGGTGCCGGCTGACCTGTGCTTGGCATGGCAACAGTGTCATGTGTGAAGCTGCGGAAGTACTGAAAGTTTAATGTGCTGGGAGAGGGGAGGCGAGAGGATGTGCCAGAGTGACCTAGAAAAGCCTGCTGGCGGAGGGAGGGGTGCGGAGTTGAGGGGAGAGATCTATGAGGGGGGTGGGGTGGTGCTTTTTGGGTGGGGGTGGGGGAAACGCGGGTTGGCACTCACTCTTACTCTCTCTATGTACAGCGCATCATCCTCTACCCGTTCATATTCACATCTGTACCTAAGCTCCGGGTGTTTGTGTACTTTCTTATTTCTTCATTTATTTATTTACCTCTAAATCATGGATTTCACTATTACTGTGGTTGAATCACAGCTTTAAGGGTTATGATATCACAAGCCTGCTGCGCCTTTTAAAATTACTGGAAAGCCTACATGGGAAACAAGAGCACTAAAGCACAGAAGGCTTTAGACAAATGTAAATTTGCTGTGACCAATTTAAATAAAAAGGAGGGTGAGGCATATATAGAGCAATGGATTGATACAGAATGGGGCCAAGACAGGGATTGGTCTAGCTGGGAACAAGCGCTGGTTGTATTTTCCATTCCACTCTCCATTAGAATCTGATTAAAAATATGCAAGCAACAAAAACACCATGGCCACATAAAGCTTTGATTTACCATAGTGTTATTCTCATAAGCTGTAATAAGAGATAAACATTATTGCACATTTGCAGTTTGCTCTTCTCTTGGCACTCGCAGCACAAAACAAAAAGAGAATACAACCCTCGACCAGGTCCTCACCTATGTCGTCGTCGGTTCTGTCCATGGGGTCCTTCTCCAGGCAGTCCCGGACGATGTCCCGACTCATGAGGGGGTCTGACGCCCGCTCAATGTCCTCCTCATCATCGTCCTCCTCAGAGTCGACTGCAGTCTCTGGCAGGCCACTCAGGTCCATGTCACCCGGCTCGTTTTCTGTGGCCTGCAAAAAGTAAACAGACGACACGTGTCAGTCATATAGGATCGACAACAAAGAGGGAAGGGACGGGTTTCTCCAACCAGCGTCGAAGGCTGGAAAACCACAGCCGTGATGGTGGTTACGGAGGTTGCTGTCCATAACCGTGAGGACAGAGGTCGGATCTTTGCAACAGCCAATAAACAGCCATGTGCCATATTGAAGTGTCCTTGAGCGAGACACGGAACAACCTACCTGCTTGCTCCAGATCAGAGTGTCGGCTAAAATGCCTGAAAAGTAAATCAAATGCCAGAAGTGGCTGATCACTAATGACCAAGCGTATGTGCAGCTATAAACCGTGTGACAGACGAAATTCATTAAAACAGAGCCAATCTGAAAAGGCATGACAAATCAGTTACACAGCAGACACACACACACACACACACTGCTGAGATTGTTTTACAATATGAGCATCAGCTGCGACGCAATACATTTTCAACCGAAAGCAAATGAAAAAAGGCTCTGCAAAACTGTCATGCAGATTTGACCCATTTAGTAAAATGGATTAGAGGTATTCAGTACAGTATGAGAGAGACAGGCGTCAACACTGCATACCAAACAGTCTGCTATGCATAGTAACAAGCTAATTAACTCCCAACTTTCTTCTTCTCTCCCCCTCAGCAAACTCTACTGCTCGCCTCACAGCCAGATCCTGTTCTTTGAAAGCACAAGATGAAATATGTGTGGAAACAGGAAAATGAACAAAGATGAGCAGCGAAAGTAATGCAATTACTTGTGCATGAGTGATATTGAGTTCTCTTGCTATCATCAAACAACGGTTTTCTATAAAGAACAACGAAGAGGCCATATTGCCTGGTTCACTCTCACACAACATGAAATCCCCCCTCAGAATTAACCAAAGCAGTCTGCAAAGGACTGAAAAGCATCAGCCCTTGTGCCTCGCTGCAGCGGCGAACCCTCTTACCTGAACACGATGCCCGACCTCAAGCTTTTTCACAGAAAGAGAGGAAAACGTTGCCTTTGCAAACTGCCCGCAAAAGCCGAGAGCCAGACGCATCTTCACCTCCAAGACTGTCAGTCTGCGTTTAATTTTTCAAAGTCCCCGTACCCAGTCTTTCACCAGAACCCTATGTCATTTCTCCTCAAACGCCATGTGCAAAAGGCTCATTAATGATTCAGACCAGTGTCTGAGTGGCCATTCGGGCGTCACCAGTGCACCCTGATGGGCGGGGCTGGGGCGGGATCTGCAGAAGGGATGCGTATGTGTGCGGGGATCTCCATAGGGACAGGCTTGGCGAGACATGGACGATGGCGTGAACAGGGGAGAGTCACAGATGTAGTAAAAAAAGAAGTTAAGGAGAGTAAAAACCATTTACTCAAAACTCAAAAATAAATGTAAAAGATTTGACTCAAATCTGCATGGTGCGTCACTCCCCCCGACAGTAGGACCGTCATGTAATTAATTAATTGTGATTTCGTGCCAACAAGCAATGTAAATTCCTTTTGGTGACCGATACCAACGCCTTGTAAAGCCCACCCTCTTTTCTGTACCGTCCTTGGGGCCAGTCTTGGGCTGCTTGAGCCAATAAACGCTACTGCATCCTGTAACAAGTGCAAGACACTAAAATAAAAGTTTGAAATATTTATGTCATTGAACTCTACGTGCTACGACCCTTCCATACCGCTAGCCAAGTACTTAAAAAAAAGAAAAACCTCACAACAGTAAAAGCACTGCTAGAGAGCATCAAAATGATTCTACCTGTCCAACATCTGTACAGTCACAACAGTGTTAAGAGCCTGAACTTGTTCTGAGACAAGTGAGAGCATCTCATAAATTAGACTATGATAATGACTGGACAGTGTGTGCGCTAGAAATCTAGACTGTCATATATCCATCACCCCGTGTTTGTACATGCACAGTGAATATTGCTTCACCGAGGCCTGCATCTTGACACCGAGCCCTCGATTATGCTGCAAACATGTTTCTATTTTAGACATCAAATGTAGAACAGCAGAAGACAAGCTTAGATCACGATGCATATTGCCATACAGGACGGCATAGTGACTTCATTTGATTTTGACAGCGTGCGAATGTTACCAACAGCGACAGAGAGATGATAATTTGTTCAAATCTAATAAGAGAGATCGTTTTTTAACACTCGCTTATCTGTGTGTGTGCGTATAAAGACATGCATGCATGTGTGTGTCACGCATGCATCAAAGATCCATAATTGTGCAGCGAGCATAAGAGTGAGTGGGCATTGCAGGTGCTGTTAATATTTCAACAGGGCTATTCTTGGATCAATGCTTTCAAAGCCCTTCTGAAGGACCAATTTCATGATTTATTCAGACACAAAACAGTACACCATGTTGCCGGTGACGTGAGAATGAGGAGGAACCGTTCTGCAGCTGATGAGGCCAAAAGATGCAATGTTGGTGTATAAGGTTGGCAGTGTGGCCTAGTGGTTAGAAAGACTATGACACATCGCTCCTGTCACAGTGTGTTTGAGTGTGTGCTTGTGTGAGCAAAACACTGAACCTCTATCTGCTCAGGATTTATAAGCATCTATGGAAAAGAACATCAGCTAAAAAAAAATGTAATGTAAATTTAAATGTGCCCATATTAATACAAATGTGACTGGAAATTAAAATTTAACACCACAATATTTCTTTGCACCATCAACTTCCTGTGGTTTCAAATGTAAAAAAAAAAAAAAAAAAAAAAAAAAAAATGAGGCCTCTCCTGATTCAGTCAGTGCGCAACAACTCCAACAAGGATCTTAACCATAGCTAGTGATGCTACGCCATGTTATTAATTCTTAAACCTGCAGGATGCAACTTTAGCTAATGATAAAAAGTAATGTTGCATAAAACAAACAGTTTGAGGAGTCCTGCAGGGTACCCTAGGATGGTAAAACATTGATTCTGGTCATTATTTATTCATCGTGCCGCGCATTGTGTTTATGCACAGTGAATGAAAAGAAGGTGCTCTAAAACTTCTGGAAAGTCGGTTTGCACTACGAGAGGATGTTGATTTATATCCGCAGGGTGCCAAGGAAGACAAAATGGGCATTCATGTCTCCCCTCCATCAACAACTACTGCTGAATATCCACTGAGCAAGGCGCATGTCCATAGAAGCTCTCTTGGCCAGCAGTGCAGGTCTGGTTACACTGGGTAGCATTAAGTAAAATGTAAATATGTGGAAATATATGGAAAATGTGTGGAAATGTATTGAGGTGCAGTAAGGTAGTGATGTAAAAGAGGATAAAAAAAAGCCCCTGTGTGTGATTTCTTGGTGCAACTCTATCTAATTCAGCAGTGAGGCAGGCCCAATTGAGTGTGACTGATCACATGTGACTGACCAGTGACAGAAAAGGGAGAGAGACAAAGAAAGAGAGATAAAACGGAGGTCAGGAAGCGGTCAGTGTGGGTTTCAGAGAGAAAGAGAGAGTGGAGAACTGTTGTTTGGTTAAAGGCTGGAGAGAAAGGCAGGAGAGATCGAGGAAAGAAAACATGAGATAAAGTAGAAGCTGCAGGAGAGAATCTGGGGGCATGGTAAGAAAAATGGAGAGGACACAGTAGGATGGTGTGTGTCCGTGTGTGTGTGTGTGTGTGTGTGCAGGTGTGAGTGAGTGAGAACAAGGGAGTGGGAGAGGGAGAGAAAAAATAGCGAGTGTAACTCTTCTGGAGCTGCTAGCAGATGGCTGTAAGACCACGATCAGAGACTGGGTGCAGCAGAGTCTGTTCAACCTGTACCCAACCCACCACAGCATGGCTAGCCAAACACACACACACTGTACGATAAAACACACACACACACACACACACACACACACACACACACACACACACACACAAACGGGCAATTAAAAGCTGCACAAACCGGTGCCGGCTCAAACAAACCGGTGCAGACTACTGTCCCTGCTACTCAATCAAAAGGTCTGCACAAAACAAACTGATTCAGAGTTATGCTTATTCACAAAGACACAAGTGCACACACACATACACATACATACACAACCACGCACACACACACACACACACACACACACACACACACACATATGCACGTAAACATACACAAACACACGCAAATAGGTCCACAGCAGGTGATGGTATTAAGAGCCAGTGGGGTGGGTGCGCTCTGTTAAGAGGATTAGTTGCGATTGGCTTTGGGGCTCGTCCACAGTCACGAGATTGTGGTGTGTGTGCGCGCGTGTGTGTGTGTGTATGTGTATGTGAGTGTGTGTGTTGGGTGGGGTTGGGAGGGGGTTTGGTTAGGGACTGTTGCTAAAGTTGTTATACATTACAGCAGCTGACTTCCAGTGATCTAACTCAACTTTTTCTTTGTGCTGTATTTTTTTTTAGCTGTTCTTTGGAGGTAAGTTGTTTTTCACGAGCCCTTGGAGGTTTTACTCTCACCAGGACAAAAGGGGACTTTTCTTTTCCATTTTACTTTCCTCTGTCAATATTTTCTCATTTGAATAAGCCAGTTATCTACAGAGCTATGTCATATTGCTTTCTTCACCAAGCATTACACATTTTTTCAAATTTTACCAAAAACTAACCTCCAGGTAAACTGGTGTCGCAATTTTCCAACCTGAGTGAAATGCATTGTGATTTATGCTGAGTTATGGTAATTTAGGTTAAGGTACACTGAGGTTAGGAACATCTAAAAAGAAGAGCATGTCCTGTATCAACCTATACAGATTGCAAAATAACAGGAGACCTGTTTACACTTCTGCTGACCAGACTGTGGCCGATAATAACCTGGGAATGTTGCCGAGTTCAGAACACAGGACTGAAATGCCACTTAACTCGTTTAAACCGAGCTCAAGCCCCGCCTGGTACTGTGGTTTCAGATCAGTGCAAAAGGGGAACGGCCAGCTACCTCCAGTACCTAGCCATTTACTAGACTAACAAACTGACTCCATTAAACTACGGGGTTTCCCTGCTGCGGCGCTAACGCCAAGGGGCCAGCTTACCTGGTAAATGTCTGACAGGCTGCTGCTTCCAGAGTCGCTGGTGATACTACATCCTGAGTGGCTGGAGGACACGTGGGTCACCTGTGGGTGCAAGCCGTCGGCCAGGTGAAGTCTGCTGAAGTCTGCGGGGAGCTGCACGCACACACACACACACAAACATGCAGATGGTCAGTATCAGCCAGCTCCAAACTCAACCACCGGTCACTCACACCGACACTCATGCTGACAGCTGGGCGTTTTGAAAGACACTTAGCGGCACGCCGTGCTTTCATTTGTCAAAAAAACAAAACGTGGAGAAAAATATCTCCTTCCTATCCTCCAGGCTTTTACTGTATTTCATCTATTTATTTTCCTAACACTCATTACCCTCGGTTAAGGAAAGCTTTTAGTGATCTAAGAATTGTACTCACTACAAGAGAGCACAAACGCATGAACTGTAAAAATGCAAAAATGCAAAAATCTAAAAATGTCATGTATGGGGTTTTGGAGGGAAAGCACACTATCGAGGAATCTAGGTCAATAGCTGCTGTTAATCTTCATTACCTCAGCGAGGTTGGACTTTATTTTATGGCTATACGTTATTCTATTACAACTTTCCTCCTTATCAGACAGTACGCAGTGACAAACGCCACTGAAGATGGGGGATAGAGTGAGGAGACGACATGAATCAAAGCTGTGAGGAAGATTCAAACCCGTGATGCTGTACGCATCTTAACCCACTGAGCCACAACACCAGTACCATCATCTCTATTCTAATGAGTATGAGGCGTTTATCTCTTGCTTTTATTCCACCTCTGTGATTACACACCACTGTTGACTGAACATTAAGTACATAAAATAATATTAATGGGTCCCTTGCCAAAACTCAGGTTTATCCAAATAATTCATTATGAAAGCAAGACACGGGGCAGGACTAAAAGGGAAAATAATGTTAATGACGGTTTCCCACTTTCTTGGGTTTTGACAGAAATGTTTAACACAATATGGGACTGAATAAATAGCCTCGTTAACACCTTCGGAAGCCTTCCTCTCCATCCTTCACTGATACCGCCAGTTAGCGTGCGAGACAATATCACCGCTGTCGTGTGAAACTATATATTTGCAAAAAACATATTTCGAGAACTGAGGACAAGAATCCTTTTTTGTATTATGGAACATCTAAAATTGGGTTCTAACAGGTCTCATGGATCTAAGTGTCTGTAAATGCAAACACAGCAGGGTAACCTTTCAATTGACCTCAGAAAAAAAGGCAAGACTGAAGTAACATATTTTTATTATATATTCTTTTTTTTCTTTTTCTTTTTTGCACAACAGCGCTACTGAGGCTCGGCTGTGTTAGCCGCAACCGAGCGGCACGCCTTTCATGAATTAAGCACAAAAACAAGAAGCACCGAGTACGCTAAGGAAACACCCTAATTAAAGCATGCAATTCAAATAAGCTAAATGAACACCAGGCAGTAATAGGGGAAACCCATCTGAGTAATGCATAGTGTATACTAAACCAAACGGCACTACTGTAATTAGGCGTATTGCAAATGAACCGACACATTTTCCTATGGAGTTGACCCCGAAATGCAAAATGCATTAGAGCCGTGCTGAATTTTAAAAAGGCGAGGAGGAATACTACAAATGCAACTACAGCAGTTAGTACCGCGAAAGCTTTTGTGTTTTGGCTGATGAATATGCCATAGTGTATGTAAAGTATGCAAAATAATTATGTGTGCTGCACTGTATATAAACACTTTCCCCCCCATACTGAAATATATGCCCTTTGAAAAAAATTTAATTCCTCTGACAAATCACTCCTGGTTATGAGAGTAAAACTTCCTGTCATTAGTTATCTTGATTACTTATTAACATTAACATTTTGCAAGTTTATCATCTGTGTTTTCTACATCTTCAGAAAACACTGAGGTTAACATTTCACTTCAGATGACATCATATTATTTTTTTTTTCAAAATGTATACAGCAGAAAGTGTTTTGATATGAAACCTGTCATATCCGCCTACAGTGCCAGAGGGGGCGAGTTATGGATTTAATCAAATGGTATAAACTGGTTCACGAGGCCTATGGATGTGAATATTTCATGCCCAAATGTTTTATTTACCAATAGTTTTTTGATACTCAGAAGGGAGACTGCACTGTGCCACTTTCAACTCCACCTCTGGCTGCGGCAGATCATCAATATTGAATTTTCACACCTAAAAGTCAAACAGGGATGATTTAACTAGGCTACTTAATTCTGCATAAGATATCTCTGCCAGAATTTTTTTTAAAGAAGAATGTATGACCTTTGATGGATTAAAAAATATAAAGAAATTAACTTTTCCTATTTCTTTGAATATCAGAATATTAGTTACATTGACAGTGTTCTTTAAACAAATAAACTGTAGATGGGAATTAAGTGTTTTGGAGCTTTTTCTAAATATATGATGCATCAAAATATGAATGTATGTTATTCCAGACATCAAAGTTGTTAACAAAACTTTGACAGCCTCGAAATACAGGTACAATTCATATCCTTCTGTCACATGATCTCGGTGCTGGTATAGATAAGCCAGGATACAAATTTCAAAATGAAAAAAAAAAAAAGACGTTGCTTCAGTAAATCCTCATGTAAACACAGCCCGTGGTGGAGAAACAGTGGACAGATCATAATGTTCTGCAGTCGCCGAGGATGGCTTTAATTCTTCCATCTGAGCAGCACATGTAAATGGTCTCTCTGGCTGGAGAGATCTCAACATCTTCTTCCCCAAAATGCACTCTAGACTCTAAATGACTACACTGTCACAGGTAGGTTTGGAAATCAGTCTCAACAGTGGCAACGCTGCGAAGTCTCACTTAGATGACAAATGGAATAGATTGGATAGGAATACATCTGGAGGGTCATTTGCAAGTAAATAGGTTTGAGCCATCATCTCCTCTCACACGCACTCTAAGAAACCTCCGCTGTCACAGCTTCTGAAGCACTCATCTGCATTATGGCTTAATGAAAGAGTTTTGGAAGTGGGGGACAAGAGTTTTTTTTTTTTTTTTTTTCTTTCTCCCAGAATTAACACTATGGTGTTTGGGAAAACTATTTTGACTAAATGACTTCTCAGTATTCATGGACTGTAGCCTGAGACAGCAGCACAATAAAAGTGAAGAGCTTGAAGCAATTGTAGCACTGAATTGATTCGACACAGTTATAGCTGTATACTGTGACAAGTTATTTAGAGCATTTTGTTAGCTGCAGCCTACATGGTTTCCAATGTTTGTGGGGGAAATCTGAATTGGAGATATAGCTATTCAGCGTATGCTTTTATGTCTTTCTTTGTGCAATATTTGTGTCAAGAGAGTGAGAGGCAGACAGGGCACTCAGTGTGGTTCCACTGGCGCTGAGGTGTGATGTGATTATACTGTGTCAAAGATTGCCATCACGTTTAATTATCTGGCTGGTTGCACTAACCAAAATGGCCGACCGGAGGGGCCAGTCGCTAACCCCCTCAGGCTGCTGTTTCCCCATTCCCTCCTCTGGTCCAATTCACTTCTACCGCCTCCAGCCGACTTCCACATTATTACTGACTGGACACTATTGTGTTATGGTGATGAGTACCATCGTCCATTAGAAAAAGCACAGGCTAAACCTAATCATATTTCTTGTTGATGACTTTTATGGTTCAGTTTATCACTTGTTTAAAACCAACTTTGTAAATAAGGACAGACTCTAACAATTCTTGCCTTACAGTATTAAAGTTGTTTCATATTTGCTACATAAATAATGGCAGCTTTGACCCTCCAGTTCTTACTATTAGTTGCATGCAGTGCTTTCTAGAAACGGATATGCACTGAACTGATTTAAAAATCACTCTAGACAAGAGCATAATTTAAATGACTACTGTGTAAATACATTTTAACTTCATGGGGTAACAGTAAAGCTGATTCACTAAGTGGAAGTGCACAGTGGGTAAATTAATTGAGTATTGTCATTATTAAGAGGACAAGACCAGCCATGTGGGGTTTGTCAATATAGACTTCCAACCAGGCACTGGAGTGGTCTGCATGTCAATAATAATAGCCCCACTGGTTTCCACCTCCTGACAGCATCCCTGCACTCACAAGCCCCTCCTCCCGGAAAGAGGGAGGGAACGAGGTAGGACAGAGGGAGAGATAAAGGGAGGGATATAAAGAGGGATAAAGGGAGG
Source organism: Myripristis murdjan (assembly GCF_902150065.1). Classification (NCBI taxonomy): domain Eukaryota; kingdom Metazoa; phylum Chordata; class Actinopteri; order Holocentriformes; family Holocentridae; genus Myripristis; species Myripristis murdjan. The sequence goes on from NC_043989.1 coordinate 7,905,902, forward strand.
GGGAGAGTGAGGGGGGGATAATAAACACTTCATCCTTTCTCTCCACTCATTTAGGTCATCAGTCTGTCAGTCAATAAGCCAGGGTCCGCGTGGCCCATGAGCATTTGGTCCAATGACCTCTTCTGTCCATCGGCATGCTGGAGACTGGGCTAAGATGGACGCCACCACAATGTTAATGACACACGGTGGTTAAGCTCATCTAATCAGTAGCACAACGGGGTGCTAATTGCTTGTCGACTGCGTGTACAGCAAGCCGTCAGCCCCAATCATTTTTCAGGGTTAGCATTGGGTTAGCAATGCTGTTGTTGATATCCTCAGCATCAATCATAACACAATAATATGACCAGCCTCCTACCTTATGTAGGCCTCTCAGTGGGCTGCTCCTGTGCTCTACATACAACGTTCGCTTGCAAACAAATGAAATGAGCTCTTTAGAAGCCCGAGCCAAAAATATTTACAATCAGCTGTCACAGGAGGATTAGGCATTGCTCTAATGCTCAAGCCACAACACACAGCTCTGCCTACATGTGAGCAGATGTGGCGCTCCTTAAATTACACTGTAGACCTAATGACCTAGATTGCTGGGCGGACACCCTGTGGAAGCGCTGGCCGGCTCTCAATCTCTTTACCGCCTTTATACAATATGCCGGGGGTGATGCGGAGGATAGCCACTATCGTGGGTGGTCAGGTTCAGAACCACTTGGCCTGTTGGAAAGGCTTGACTTCCCTCCAATCTTTCCACTTACTGCTTTATCTCATCTTTCTTTCGTGGCATTATAAGCATGATAGTCTCGAAAAGAGCCTCACAGAGTCAATTTTAATGGGAGGGTCATCTCTGGATAATACTGTGTCATTGGGGAGCTAAAAAAACAACAAAATGTCTCTTTCAGAACTTAAGTAGCTACTTTAGATTATCCTGCTGCTTTACGCACTTTATACATGGTTGCAACTGTGACTACTTGTTAAAGAATGGGAAGCCGTTGATGTTGGAGGACTGAGAGAAAGTGGGTACATCCCTGAGCTTCCCGTGACCATGCCGGCAGCTTCTTGCTTTCCTGAGCTGGGCGGATCAAGAGATTAAAGACCTTTCGGCAGGGTGTCCGATTAAATGGGCCTGATATGCTCTCTGGGCTTTCCCCTCCCTGGTGACAGCTCTACCACTCAGTACCACACATGCCAACAGTTAGACAGTGGGAGATGATTATATGCAGTGAGGCATTTAGTGCACCATGCTATTATCATAACACTTTATGGTCAGTTTTATCCTAAATATCAACCATTAGAAAAAAATAATAACATAAAATAAATCCAAATCAATTCCACCAGCAAATATATTTTTTCCCTAATTTACTGACCAAGCCCACAGTGGATAAAATATTTGTGCCTAAATCCTTGGTACATGGACATCAATTCCATAAAACGAGAAGAGATAAGGAGACCGCATCCGTGGCTAACCTATCACCAAAAGATAAAGCCATAAAAGTCCATAAAAGCCCAACAAATCAACATGAATTGTATTGCATGGCATAAAACAGTGTGTGCCTTCTGGTAGACTCAAGATAAAATGAAAATGCAAGAAGGGAAATCACATAGGTCCATATAACAGAGATAAGCAAGCTGAGAATTACACATCTAGCAGCCAATGGCCATGGACCTACTAAAATGATGTCATTACTGTAATAAGATCTGGTGGCTGTTATTGACTTTACCCATGGTGGGTTTCCCTGCTGTGCCAGATGAATATTTACACAGGCCCCCATTAATATGCTAAAAAAACAACATATTTAATGTGAAGAGAGAGAGAGAGTGAGAACGAGGAAGAGAGGCGAACACGCAGATCAACCGGAGTTCTACCCTAAAGTGAACAATATAATTAATTATACAGTTTGCCACAGAGCTAAAATTTAAAAATCATGGCAAATTATGGCTCATATATATATATACTAGCTGCAAAATATGTATCTACCTTTCATGTAGGTACATACTGGAGAGCCAATGGAGAAATCAGTCAAGTTAGGATGATGATGATATTTTCCATGCAGGTGCTGTTTTCCTGTCTTTTTAGCTTATGTTGACTTGCATGGGTATTGGGCTCTAAACAAGATTAAGTAATGTAAGAATGAAATTAACTTGCCATTAACAATTCTTAAATTACAGATAAGTGTTTCTTTAAAAAAAAATGCAGTGCTGTTTTTTCATCCCTTACAAAAATTACTATACAAATCTTATGATACAGGTTATGAGAATTTTTCAATTTGGCTACTGTTCACTTGGCGAGTTTTTGCCACGGTGTTAAGGAACCAGGTAAAATCACAGTGAAGAAGATCTATTTCAGTTAGGAGATCATTACAAAACTGTGAGTCATTACAGAGACATGACAGTAATACCACAGTAGATAAAAAAAAAGAAAGAAAGAAATACCACAAAATACGTCATGGTATGGTCAGTATGAACTTAACTGAGTCTCTCACTAAGACTGTATGTACTATGAGTCCCCGTGGTATTACCATAGGAGATAGAAAATACCATTAAAGCTTATAAGGGTTACTATAAACTCTCCACTGAGTCCCACAGATGCTATAAATCCCTATAGGACTATCATTGGAACATTATGGTGATTTTTCGTTAGGGATCTGTGCTCTGCAGTGCAGGATCCGTCCATCACTGTGATTTACGGCCTGATGTGCGTATGAGTGTGTGTGGCCCCGGTGTGTGAGTGATGCCAACGGCGCTGACAGCCGATCAATCCATTTACCGTTCAAGTACAGATCAGTGCTGTACAGCAGCTCTGGCCTCCAAACGTCTGGCAGCTGCTGGCTGCATCCAGCACCATGGACAGCACCGGCAGCAGGGGTAAATGAGCCAGTGGGTCAACTTGTGACTTCCACTCGGTGACCAAAATCAGTAGGTCTGGTCTGGCACCGAAAAGCACTAATTTGCACCTTTTCTCATTTCGAACACCGGAAAAATCATCCGTTTGATACTCCTTACCATGACGTATACGAGGATTTCACCCTCAAAAGATTTGGGTCAGGCTAAAAAAAGGTGGTGGGTCATCTGCGATTAGGTGGGGTTAACCCTCCACTTGACATCACCCCCCAACAAGCCATTCTGATCTATTGCTTGTACAGTATTTTTTTCCCCAATAGAAACGACATCGGCGTGGCAATTTCATGGGCGCGCCGTGCGGACCCACAATCAAGTATTGTCACCTTAGTGCATCGTAAAACATAATGAGGGCACAGACGCCGGTCATAAAACAAGCACGCACACATACACAGACACACACACACATACACACACAAATCGCCCTTGCAAAGCAGTGTGTGCGCTTTGCAGAAAAATAACTAGGCCTATAATATTCCTATAGGAAGTTACAGTGCGTCTGTGACTCAGTGTTGGGTTTTAACCTACATCACTTATGACATCCTTATTTCTATGATATTCCTAAAGAATATTACATATGCGACGTTTTGCAGATTTTTTTATATCACAGGATTGTCTTTCCCGAGTGTGTGTGTGTGTGTGTATGCGTGTGCGTGCGCGCGCTTGTGACAGCAAGCACATGGCGGCCGTTTCTACAACACACTGACACACATCGTAGGCTCGACAGGGAAATAAGGCTGTGATCAAACCGTTCGGGTTTCTGTCTTGTCCTTGGCCTGCCCTGCGTCCATTCATCTTGTGGAGGCTCGATAGAAATCCGATGCACATCCATTATAAGGCCGGTAATCATATCTAGTGGGGTCATAAACGAGGAAAAAAAATAAAAGATGGAGAAAAAAAACCTTGCACGTCAATAGGCTACTTACCGGGGTTTTATCTTGCTGGCTCGGGACTCCATGGCTGTCTGATGCTGCTAATGGTTTCATAATGAAAAAATGTTCACCGGGCTAAAATCTAACATCCTGGACCTGGCTCTACGCTACAGCATAGACCCCCATCTTCATCCAGCCGCCTGTCCTCTCCCCTCCCTCGACTCCACCGTCTCCCGTCGCCCTGTCTCTCTGGATGGAGGAGGCGGCTTGACAGTTTGGGAGTATCCGCTGTTCGGTGGCCTGATTTGGCTCTCAGACGCACCAGCTCCTGCGTTTATTCCAACCTCCCCGCTGTTTCCCAGGCAAAAATATTTGCAAAGAAAAAAAGGCGAAGGGGAAGAGAAAAAATATATTTCTATCCAAGCGATGACGAACCAGCCTCTTCTCTCCCCCCACTTGACAATCACATCTCCTGCCGGAGAGCAGCGGCGCGCCGATAATAAAGCACAAAATAGAAAAAAATGAGAAAAATGGCTGACACTTTCACTCACGTTTGCTCCCTCCGCCTTCACTCTCTCTTTCTAGTCTCCCCTCCCCTCCCTCTCCCGACGGTATAGCTACACACGCAAACACACGCGTACGCACCGACCGGGCAAACACACACGCCTTTACGCACCATTAGATTATTTGGAGACGGAGAAGCCAGCCTCCACTGAGCTTTGTAAACCCTTTTGGTTTGTTTGTGACCGGAGCAGGGGTATGTGTGTGTGAGAGCGTGTGTGGAGTGTGCGTGGAGTGTGTGTCGGGGTTGGGTTGAGGTTGGTGGGGGTGGGGGCGGGGTAGGGGTAGGGGGGGCTGACAGTAATGCTGTAAGAGCAGCCACTATGGCTCCTCTGGAAGACTTAAAAACAGCAGCCACAGTGCAGACAGAGATATGAAGAGAGGGCAGAAAAGGAGGAAACGGTGAGAAGGGAGGACAAGGGAAGTAAAGTGATGCAGAAGGAGGAGGAGGGAAAGGGACGTATACAGGCACAGAGATGGAGAGGTGAATTGAGATGAAATAGAAAACAAGGCATCAGACAAGATGCGAGAAATGCACAATTGAGAGGAGGAAAAAAAATGAAGTGGGAGAGATGGATGGATGGATAGATGGGTGGAGGGAGGGAGAGAGGGAGGGAGGAGAGGAGCCCAATGCGAGTAATGCCATTATCACGCTCACTTCGGCACAAGACCATGGCTGCAGCCGGTTGGCATAGTAACGGAGTGAGGGAAAACCATTTCCTGGGTGGAGAGAGAGAAACAGAGTGAGAGGAGAGAGGGAGAAAGAGAGAGCAGCATCTCCTTGCAAGAGAGAAAGTGACGGGGAGTAAAAGAGGAGTGGAGAGGAGAGGAGGGCTTTGATGAAAACAAGCTCAGAGATGGCATAAAACGCAAGAGGAGGAATAGTGAAATGGGGCCTGGTGGCAGTGATGAAACCGCTGTCACTCAGCTGGAGCAGAATAGCCACGGCGACTGGGTGACCGCCACACCCCCACACTCCACCCACCCACCCAACCCCACAGGGCCTTTAGTTGCTGTGGCGACGGAAGCAGCTAGACATGGCAAAATGGAGGAGGGAAAGGAGGAGGGGGAGAGCATGTGTGTGTTTGTGTGTGTGTGCGTGTGTGTGGGAAAGAAAAGAGAAACTTCACCTTCACCCAGCTGCACTACACTGAGTAGTGCCATCACTGACAGCTGACGTATCTAGCGAGAGACAACCAATTCCCTTTCACTCTCATGCATGCAGCCGCAGCCACACACACACACACACACACACACACACACACACACACAAAGTAAGATAGCTACTATCTCTACCATCACCTCTCAGCTTAGTGAGGGGAAGAGTAAGAGTGAGCATACAGACACACTGTGCTTACGTCTGTGTGAGTGTGTGTGTGTGTGTGTGTGTGTGTGTGTGTGTTGGGGATAGGCCATGCCCCCAGAGGCTCTCTGGTTATTGGATGCACAAAAGGTCCCATATATGAAGGCCATGCCTCCTGACAGACAGAGAGATAGGAGGAGGACGATGTCAGTCTAAATGACAAAGACATTGCCAGCAACAATGGGATTTAAAGGCCAAACCAAACAATGAACAATAGTCAGGCAACTGGTTATCTCTGTTTATCTCCAAATGGCAAAATAATAAGCTCACAATCCACACACACCCAAAGGACAATACCCAATATTACCTATTAAGAGAAAAAAATAAACCTTTTCACTTTGACTTTCCTGTACTTGTCATTTATGCATTTTCTTGTTGCCATGCCAGTTTTCTTCTTGTTTGGTCATGGTTATTTATCTTTTATTACTCAGATTATATGAGCGTTTTTGCAAGTCATCTTAATTTGCTTTTCCATCTGTTTCTGTTGATAAAAAAACAACAATCAGTCACATTCTTTGGGGTATTACTACATTTGATCATTTGCAACAGCATCTACATCTGTGTGCAGGAATCGTGATGAATAAATCTGAGGCTCATTGCTGATAAACATCTCCAACACATATACTCAGTCCTTCAGACTAAAAGTTGTTACCGGCTGATTAATGCAAGGCATACAAAACACAATTCATATTGCAAAACAACAACTAATCCAATAAAAAACAATAAAACCCTTCACACATTTCCTGTGCATCCAGACAGCTGAGGCTGCAGCTATTTGTCATGGTGAATAAGAGCCTAGCCGCTCTGCTTTAGACAATGCCTCGAAAGCAGCGTAGTAGGAGCTGTTTTTGGAGCTCCTCCAGTCATGGCAGCAGGAAAGGGGGGAGGCTGGGGGTGGAGAGGGGGAGCTGGAGAGACCCGGTATGACATCACCTCTCCTGCCCCAAGCAATGATGTAATGCATCAAAACAACAAAAAAGCTCAGGTGCTGTGCTGTCGAGCCCAGTCATTAACGTCTCCAACAATCGTCGGGGGGGAAGACCGGGGCATCATTACATCACCGCGGCAACGGGGTCGTGTCTGGGGAATATCAGACGTGCTGCCCAGCCCCCAATTTAATGCTTTCTAGGCACAAACAGACCTATTAATCTATTTTTTTACTGAGTAATCACAATGTAATTGGAAAGTGGAAGAGGCAGGAATGAATCGATCATACGTGATTGTGACAGTGACGTGACAGCGGCCCTTGAGAATAACACGAATGCGTTCAGAGGCAATTGAAGCATGTGCTAAATGCATGTGGTGGGGGCGGTGCCTTGTCTGCTATTTGTAAACACAGTCTGAAAACCCAGCGTGGCTGCAATTGTTTCATGCATTATAGGATAGGTCATGTGACGGTGTTTGCTCGCTGACGTGTAGCATTAGAAACCTCATTACTCCATTGGATGGCACACCCGGATACAAACACACATGGACAATCACACACATGCAACAAACACGCAAATGCCAAAACAAGGTCCATTTAGATAATCAAAAGGGAGAAATACTGAGCAGGAAACATTCATCTTTGCAGAGGTACACCCAGCCTTCCTCTTAAGACAGTGAATTCACAGTACATCCACAAAGTCAAATGTGCATAATCTCTCAATGCCATCAATCCCATTTTCCACTCTCCATTAAACACAAGTTCATAAAAACAGCAAAAGTTCACATCCTTTACATTTCAAGGCACCTCAGATGATAATTTCACCCAGAGCAACCAACAGTGAACAACAACAGCAGAGCAAGATGAAATTCTTAGATTGCAGCAAACAACCATAGAATAGCAGAGCAGCGTAACAATTTAGCAAAATAAGAAAAAAAAATGAAGTGTGTTGTTCAGCATGGGGAAATACAAGAAAAAGACTGTCATCCTTCAACTGCAATTCCATTTAAGCACACACATACACATACAAGTATGCACGCACGCACACAATGCACAAAGTCCATGGTGACAAGCTGATTCACATGTGATGACCCCGGCATTGAAACTATTGGCTATGTCCAAAGCCCAGCTCCTCATACAGCTGTTTAACCAACATTTTACATTTTGGCAACTGGCACCCTCATCCAGACTGACTTCACAATGTAAGAAGTGAAGAATGATAAGGTGGTTTAGGGGCCCCTGTTAGCACACACTGGCCCGGATGAAGGCCTCCAGTTTCCCTACAGCTAAGAGGAGGAGGATGTTCGAGCTGAAAGGGGACAGATACCAGGGAATAAAACAGGAGAGGACGAGGAGGAAAGAAACTTAGCTTGGAATCAAACAATCCTTTGGATCGCTCACAGGATCAGTCAGCCAGGAGCAGAACAAGAGAGACAATATTGCATTTCATTATGCATCACCAGACACTTTTTCTTCACAAAGTACAAGAAGTGCCTATTCGCACAATGTCAGGCATTTTGATGGCTGATGACTTACAAAGCACAGGCACACTTCAGCAGGACACATGGCTGCTATTGGCTGTTAAAGGATCAGACTTGTGACATGCTAGGATATAATGCTTTGTGACATGCATTATTCACCTTATAAAGACACTCTGCTAACTGAAGTAGGTGTGTTAATCTTTGACATCAGTCCCATTGCGACAGCTCCAAACAGTATTCTTAGAATGAGGATGATGATCTAATAAAAAAAGACTACATTTTCATAGCTGCTGCAGCCCTAGGGATTATTTCATTTATCACACTGTTGTCACCTCTGCAATGCTCTAAAAATAATTTGGCAGCAACATGGGCAGACAAGCATGTTTAAAAGATTACACTTGTAGGTGCGCGAGCCAAAAAAATCTGTCGCAACCTTGCAGCTCCTCCAAATCGCATGAATCAAAAAGAAAAGGAAAAGAGGGAGAAAAATTAACAAAGCTTAAATACTTTTGGTAGGTGTATGAAAAGTTGATCAGTACCCAGAGGTTTCCGGATCAGGTTACAGCATAACTGTGGAAGGTTATCAGCTGGAAGTCTTTAACCTTAGTAGGTTGGGGAGGTGTGTGTGTGTGTGTGTGTGTGTGTGTGTGACTTGTGTGTGTGTCTCAAACATCTTCCCCTTTCTCATGCCCAATTTTCCTGTTTTTCTCCTCCATAGCAAGCTATTTAATAAAACAGAAGCACCACTACAACAATATTTAACCACAGAAGGTGAACAGCAGCTAGCAAGCTACAAGCACAGGGTCCTTGACTACAAAAAAAAAAAAAAAATCTCAATTTAATCGGCTCTAATTGAGGCTATAATACAAAATGCATAAAAAAAAAAGTCAAGGGGTTTGGATGCAAGGTAAGCTTTCCTGGAAAAATCCACCCTTAAAACATTTTAACACTACAACGTACCTTGCACTTCTGGGCCCATTTTGTTGTTTGGCGCTGTAATGTTCTTGTTCCCGTGGATACCTGGCCAAATGTAGATGACACAACATCACACTAAGATATTTACAGCTACAATGGAGTTTGATGACAGAAGAAAAAAAAAAAAAAAAAATCAGGCATCTAAAACATCAATGGTAAACGTCAGGTTTTGGTGTCAGTCCCTCAGAATCAAAGAGAGAGTGCTTCTTTCTCACCATTTTGCACTGATATTTGACAATCATACAGGGAGAAATCCATCACAGATGAGACAGAAATAGCATCTTTTTTCTCTACAGACAGTGGTCTCAACAGACCAGAGTGCAGCCACAGCACATGTTGTGTTTTGAATAAGGGTTTGTCACGGACACACCCTAGAGTTTGCAAACTAGCTGTCTAGCTATATAACAAACAGGTCCACCTTGACTGAAAGCGAGTTCATGCCTGTTCTCTGCAGCCTATCAAAAGCCATTAGGGAGAACGTAGGAAATTATTAACTCGATCCATGCAGGTTGAGGGAAAGTGGCTTCACCAACCGGTTCACCACAATAATCCCTGGTATGCACTGCATATCACAAGTTGTTGATATCTATGAGCAAAGACTATCTAAGGGTGGATTCTTCCAATACGAGCCACACATTGATGGCAGGCTTTAAAACAGGTTTTATAGTGTAATTTGCTTAAAGGTGTTCCAACAGAAGCAAAAGGGATCTCTGGGTGAGCAATGATTGCTCATGTGGAATCTAAGGAGTTAATTTTTACCATCTATAACAGCTTAACGTGGGAGTTCATCACATTTTACAGCTCCATGTGGGAATATATTACCTCTAGCCTTTTTAATCTGTCTTGCTTATGGGCTGTCCAGAGCTACACAGACATAAAGCCCTACCAATTTAAAAAGAAACAAAATGTTGAGGAGATTTTTTTTTTGCCTTACAAAGTCTTGTAAATGAGCAAGGAAAGTAAACAAACCCTAATTGGGGGAGATGCAAATTCAGGCACAACAGGCTACACATAAATGTGAAGGTTTAAATAACATTAATATAACCCCAATAGGATGCCTCATGCCTCTCTCTGATCTGTGTTCAAGTGTTAGCCCGACTTTTACTTTGGACTGACCTTAAAACTCCAGAACCACTAAGATCATAGTCTTTCATCATGTTCCTATCGGCGTGGTTTCAATGTTTTTATCATCAGTGTCTTTTCCAACATTAAAAATGCATCAATACAGGGAAATGCGCATCCTACTTGAAGCAAGAGTGTTAATCCAAATTTTATTTTGGACATGTGCAAAACATATTTTAACCCTTATTTAACCAGGCAAGTTGAATAAGCATTCCTAATAAGCACGCACTGATGGCTGTCTTGTCATATTGTAAGTATCTCCTGCAACATTCAGCAATATCCAACAACAGCTCAACATAGAACAAAGAAAGCAAGTCTAATATCAATTGTTTACAGTCATTTTCATATCAAATTTAAATGACACTACCACCAAAAACAACAAAAACAGTGCACTTGATGATGCTTGCTATGCTGCCTCATTACCATTGTAATAAATGTCAGCTGTCAACCCTTTTGAAAATACTTAACTTTCAAAAAGGTCTTTGAATGTCAAAATTGACATGAAAAGCACATCAAATGTCAGCAAACAGGGTCTAATAAGACTGGTTGAGAAACAAAGCACAGCAAATCAACGGGCAGTTCATTTTCAATTGTTGCACAAGGCACCGTTTCACACACTTATGGAGTTTATACCATTCCCCCCCCCAAAAAAAATATTCATCCCATTACTGTCACATCATAATGTTTGGTATTATGCAACTGACAAATTTGTATTTTGCTTTTGGCTGCGCACTAATAAACAGTAACCGATGCTGGGGTGCTCTACTCGACAAAATGCAGGAAGAAAATTAAGGCTTGAAAATATGTAGATAATATTCACTGTAGAGACTAAATGATCCATTTCTTTATTCAGCAGCCACAATGCCCATGTTTGACGATTTAGCCTTGATCAGCCATCAGCTTGACTTCTTTTACTATTCCAAAGGGATGTCAAAGAAATATTTGGTGATGATTTAAAAATATGGAGTTATTTCATCATTTCAAGTCTGAACACCACAAGCTGCAGGAACGAGGCAAGGAAGAAAGCAACAAAACAAGAAAGAAAGCAGTAAAAAAAAAAAAAAAAAAAAAGAGAGAGAGAGAAAAAATCTGTGTAAAATACGTCATTTCAGGGGCAGTTCCTCGGCACTGTCTATTCAAACCTGAGGCTTTTGTATCTATGCACAGCTGAAGCAGAGCAGGTTGTCACAAAGGACAGCTCTAAAAATAGGAGCTCAGCTTTTCCACGGATGAGAGTGGCAGGTTTGTTCTCCCTCCTCTCGCATTTCTCGGCGGGTCTGTCTGCTCAACACCTGGAGCTCTGATCTTTTCAACCTCTTCCCTGCAATCCATTTCTGCTCGGACACGGCGGTATCCCATGGCAAATTCTGGATATGGGATACAGTGCGTGTGATCCAAACCTACTGGCTCGCAGTGATGCTGGTTTGCCGGTTTGTGTTTCTTGGGTTGCTGTCTGACCAAAACCACATAAGAATTCTCTAAAAGTGGGTTAAATGGCTTTGATATGCTTAGTTAAGTATTTATCTAGTTTGCAAAGCCATCATGGTGAAACTTAAGTGCATAACAGTACTATCAGTGGCTCACATCTAGTTCTCAAAATTGAAGCAAGACCCAACACAACCACACCCACACAGGGAGGATAACAATAATAATAATATTGTGCATAAATGCAATGAGCCCAAAGACAGTCAATACCGTTATCTAGCACATCAGTAGAGAGGAGCTGCGCTTTGCGATACGGTGTACCTCAAACAGCTTAATTGTTGCCATTATCTCAGTCTACAGGCCCTAAGCTGTAGCACAGCGATGTTTATCATTCGTCTGTCATCGCCAAGCTACGTGATGAGGTCCATGTCGCCTCTCTACGCTGCTTCTTCACAACCAAGCATGCTCATTTTACAACCTAACTGCAGATCAAAAGCATGATAATATGTGGGGAAGTAGAGGATGGAGCATTTTTATCAGGGTAGTTTCAACAAATTCAATTGATGTTGCCATTGATGTTGCGGTAATCTGAGTGTGGTACAGGCTTCCCTCTTCGTCTTTATCATATTTTGATGCCAGCAAACGGAAGGTATTTATTAAAAAAAAAAAAAAAAAAAAAAAAGCCAACTAGTCGCTACAGACATGACAAATGGGAAGCAGACAAAGATAAACCACTAGCACAAACACAGACTTCTAGAATGCAGACAGCAGAAACGCGCGCACACACACACACAGACACACATACTTACACACTCACACACACACACGCACAACAGACAACAGTGTTAATAGATACAGTACCTGAGCTTTATTGCATTCCTGGGAGCCAGGATAAGGAGAGAGCCATGAAAAGAAGCAGAGGAGATGAAAGTTATCAAACATGCCACTTGCCAGTCAAGGATGTGAGAAATTAGGCCTGGAGCATCTGTGGCACGTTAAAATGCAGCATTCTGCAACACGCTGCAAAAAATGCCCATCTTAGCACATGATTTGGTGTAGGATGGCGTATTAAATTCTTATTGAAAAATGGCTTTAACCTTGTGTTGGGTCCTAAAACGTATTTTTCTTCCAGCAAAAGAGAAAAAAATATCCTCCTGAGATTATTTCACATGGTTATAAGGAATATTCTTTTTGATCTGTGTCCTCACTTTTTGTGAAACTGGTGGCAATATTCTGTGATACAGTGTAACAGGCCAGCCCACTGGTTTCAGTGACACCACTTGGTTTAGGAGACAAGTTGATTAGTACTGAAAACCAAGTATAGTCTCACCCTACTGGCACATTCTTTCTCTTTATTTTTTTGGAAGAATAACATTGTTTTAGGATGCACCACCAGATTAAATGAATTGCCAAGGTGAACAATTTTCACAACGAAGTTAGCCAAGGACACGTAGGGAAACATTATTCCTCTAGCTTGAACACACATCCTTCCTTTTTGGCAAGTCTACTGATTACTGAAGGCAGCGTGTTATTTCTTTACCCCTAAATTACCACTACAGGATCATCTCAACCTTCAAGTAGGAAATAAGAGCCATGTTAAAAGGTGTAGCATGCAGCTTTTTAAAACATCAATATATCATCGTCAAAATAACTATGGATCATTAAATTTCATTAAACAAATGAGACCATAGCCACGATGACTTGAAGCCTCACGTCATGGTAGAGTTAATGTTAGCATTAGTCAAAATTAAGACCATGGTTTTCATAAACGTAGTTGTTTCATGTTGCAAAACAGACAGTGCAACTTGTCCCCACTCCCCTCTCCTTGATGTCACTGTGGGTGTGTTTGTTTTGAATTTGAAGAAGAACGATAAGAGACAATAACAAGGCAAGATAATATGCACTGGCTGACATGAAGCTGGAACTATATAGCTGTAATTAGGGCTGGGCAATATGGACAAAAATAAATATGGTCATGATATCTTTGTTCGAAAAAGAAAGCTCGAAAACCTTGAGTTCTATACTGTGACGATGCTGAAGGGTCCACTGTGGGTGCTTTTATAAGATATTTACCCACCAGAGATTTTTGAGAAGTTATTAGCAATATGGATATGATGACCAAGCAGGTAAAAGACCAACAACAGATTCAGACTAGAAAAAATACGTGTGCATACAAACTGGTGCTGATGTAGGACAAAAGAAAGATCAACTGATAAATGTACAATATCTGCACAACATTTTGACCTGAGCTGGTCTTCGACTGACACACCTGATGCAGTGCCATCATATAAATAGATGCAAATAACAGAACAGCTATAAAACCTAATAAGGTCAGAAAATTACATCCCCACATTACATTTATGGCATATCATGATATTATGATATCCAAAATCTCAGACGATACCTAGTCTGCCATTAACGTATAATGTTAAAATATCACCCAGCCGTACTTGCAATAATGAAATTCTAGTGATGTTGCAAAGTATAAATGGTTCCTGTGCCATAAAGGAACTTCCCTTTGGGATGCAATATAATGCAAAATATTTCCCAGCAAATTTGAGGTGGTGGCACACAATGCAAAAGTTATGTAGGGGCACTAGAGGCTGCCAGTCTTCATCTTGTTTTGTTCAGGTAATTAAAATAAGGTCTCAAAATAAATAATATATTGAGGCTAAAATGTTACACATAGCACCTTTAAATCATTTATAAAAGCTCTCACCAATACGCAGACATTATCTGAGAAAGTGATCCGAGGATTATTATGGGATGCAGTAAGTTTTTTATGTATTTCAGAAACAATCAAGAATAGCTGGTCGTATTGTTGTTTACAGCTAACAGCTGTTATCAAAAGCATTTGATAATTAGTGAGCCCTGTTATGTTCAAGGACACTTCGACAGGTCACATGGCTGTTGATAGACACATTTGCTGTTGCGGGGATTAAACCTGTCACCTTCTGATTACAGGATGGCCTCTACTGACCAGTAGACCACCCGACCTGAGGAGGGAGTAACGGAGTATTGACAGTCTGCCCCATGCTGCTTGTATAATTATGGAACAGCTGTTTGGGGCCTCGGTCACTCTGGTGGCTACTGGGTAAACCCAGAAGAGGAATATCACTCATCTGTTCAGGGAGAGGTTGGATGGAGGGGGGGTACAAGACGAGAGAAAGGGTTGGAGGAAATAAGAGAAGAGGAGAGGAACAGGAAAAGGAGGATAGAAAGAGGACAGTGAGGAACTGGAGAGGCAAGGAATACAATATCTGCTCAGAGAGGTGGAGGAGAGGAAGAAGAGAAAATAAGAAGTGGAGATAACAATGATTCTGCTGATTTCATCAGACTGTAAGATCCTGAGTTATGGGCAAAAGTCAGACCATGCTTTTCAATAGATACCAGACAAAAAAAAAAAAAAAAAAAAAAAAATGCTTGTTTGTTTATTTGGTTCCCTCAACATACAAGCATCTTTTATCGCCGGATCCCAACAGAGTCAAAGGCAGTGTGTGTAGAGAGACCTTAAGTGAGTACATGAATGAGATGAAGCAAAAGAGAGAGTCACAGAGAAAGTGTGTGTGTGTGTGTGTGTGTGTGTGAGAGAGAGAGAGAGAGAGAGAGGGGAGAGAGAGAGAGAGAGAGAGACAGAGAGAGAGAGAGAGAGAGAGAGAGAGAGAGAGAGAGAGAGAGAGAGAGAGAGAGAGAGATGTCACCAGCACAAATGGCTGTTGATGCTACAGATAAGAGATGGTGTGCGCACATGTGTGTGTGTGATAAAGTGCAAAATGGAGAGATTGCGAGATGGAGATTATGCTTCTGAGTGAGGGAGTCATAAAGAGCTCAAGTGTGTGTGTAACAGAGAGAGAGAGAGAGAGATGGATGATACGTGTGTGTGTGTGTGTGTGTGTGTGTGTGTGTGTGTGTGTGTGTGTGTGTGTGTGTGCAAGAGAAAGTGAGAGAGAGACTGATGGATTTGCAAGAAATAACTGGTGTCTATTTTGAACAAGGCCGCTCAGTGTTGGCCTGCTGGTCTGAGCGCATGCAGGAGGCACGTGTTGCATTCTAAAAACTGCCTTCTTTTAGAAAAAACACATTGGGTTTATCTACAACACATGGTCAATCTACAAACACAGAAATGCCTTCCTCTGTGAAAGCAAGCGATTGTGTGCAAATAATTGTACAAATTGACCTTTAGATCCACAGATTGTCCAAGAAGCCCGATTCATGTCTACAAACGCTGTTCTGATGCCAGATATCCACTTAGTCATGAAATTGACTCTCAAGAAAACTAAGAATACGTTTCAACTCTGAAAACCAAATAATCCCTAATTCATAGAGATAATAACTCTGCTTCAGAGTGCGGTGGAGAGTGGGGGTTGGGGGTAGTTGTGCGTGTCAGTACTCCCAAAGGGACTTCCACTACTGGGTTGGCATTACATTTACATTTTAGGGATTTAGCTGACATACTCTGGGAACGACTTACGATGAGTGAGCAGGTGCAAGTTCAATGTCTTGCTCATGCACACCGCTGGCACACATGGATGCTGAAGGACACTGGCCACTGTACAGACCTGTGACCTTGCAGTTACAGGATGCTCTCTTTAACCATGTAGGCGACGCTGCCACTGGCAAAGCATCCCTGAAACCAGGGTGATAAATTAGAGTGGCACCAAGGACGGTGGCTGGCATGGATGCGAGAACCAAAACAAACTGCAAAAAAAATCTATCTTAACAAGTTAGTGTCACATTCAGACTTAAAATTGTGTTCTTCTTAAATCAAGGGGGATAAATAAGGGGAATCAAGGGGAAAAAATATCTACAAGTGGGATGAGATATTTCCACTTGTTTCCAATGCTAATCCATTTGTTTTGATTTGTTTGATTTGATTATCTCAAATCAGGTGGCATTTCAGTGGGTTCATCTGCTTTATTCTGCCTTGTTTCAACATATTTATACATGTTATACTTGTTAAAAATCATGAAACATGTGAAACTGCATTGGAAATGTGGAATTATCTCATTCCACTTGCAGATTCTTTAACAAATCTTAAGAAAAACAAGATTGCAATGCTGAATATCTGACTAAATAACTTGTTTAAAATTGACATTTTTTTGCAGCACTACAGCTTAACCACACCACTTCTGTTTAAAATGAGGGGCTTCTCTTCAAAAGACTTTATGCCATCATTTTAAAAGAAAAAAGGAATTAAACTGCTCATCATCTCACACACAGAAATGTTGTCATTTTGTTACCAAATGTCTGGAAATACCTCATGAATGAATGCATTTCTGTAATGAGTTTTCCTTTCATGACAGCAACAGCTTTATCAGAGCAGACACCACTCTTTCCAAATGACTGATGCCACTGTTTGAACAGGAAACTCTTCATATGCGGTGTTGGTTACAGTATAGGCCAAGAAACGGTATCATGTCCTGTCTGTTATCATTAAAGATGCTTCTAACCTGAATTTAGGTGGCATCCTGTGTGCAGCTATTGCTTAAATAACCGAACAGATCTGCCTACGATTTTCTTCTTTTGAGAGGAGCCGTGATGCTTTCAAATCAACGGCTCCTCAGATGTTTTGGTACCTGGCCTGGCTTCTTACTTAATAGGAGTGACTAAGCTGAATCAACGCCTTGCCTGCTACAGAGCTTTCCTCTCTTCAATCCCAACTTCCTCCTCGGTGCATTTTTCACCTCCTAAATATGCCTCGGGGTAGGAGGGGGGAAATCTGCGCACTGCTTGGCATTCTAAATGCTGCAGATTAGCTTGCTATGTCAGCTTAGCATCCGCCCAGATTCAGCTTCTCTGTCGCTCTCCACCCCTCCACCCTCTCCTCTCTCCTCTCTCTCTCCACTACTGAGCAGCAGCGGCGCACTGCACTCTTGTTAAGTTAGCTCCCTTCCCTACTGTACTTCTAAGTGCACTCGAGCAGAGCCCATCTGGGACTGCTGGTTGCCATGGCGCCCATTCCATCCTTCCCACAGGAACGGTGCTGGAGCGAGGAGAGTTGACTGTGTGACGGCAGATGTCGGGCCATGAGAAAGTTCAGTGGAGCCGTTGGAATCAAAAAACACAGCAGGGCTAAATTTAGGGAGCGGGGTTGGGGTGGATTTGGGCAGGCGGAGGATGACGTTTGCCGCATTTCCCTTTTTAAACTGAGAACCCTGGTTGTTTCACAATGTTCCAAAGAGAACTGGCTGCACCGAGAGAAACCCCTGGGACTGGCAGGAATGAGGGGAATGCGATGAAATTGTGCAGAACGTACGAACAGTGCGCAGTAATGCATGCTGGGTATTTGAATCATTAGTGTGAAAATGCTCCGCTTCCTATTCCCAGGATTAGAAGGCACAGAGGGAGGAGGCCTGACGCAATGCAACGGGCAACTAACTCCTGCTATCCTGGAGTTGAATCCATTTGTGGTTAAAATCAATACCCCGCCACAGGTTAACACCAGCTACCTCAGGGCATGTTTGGCAACGTGATCGCCACCTATGAACCCGCTAGAAAGGAATGAAGCAGAGGCACTCGTCCTCTTTGGCAGGTCTGGGTATCAGGGGAGAAAAGTACCCATCAGTGGTGCTGTAGCTCAGAGCTGAGCGTGGCACACATCCTGTAAGGGTTAGGGGTCTGATTCCCATTGGGACATTCATGCTAAAAACGTTTGCACTCATGCTACTTTGAAAGCGTTCACCAGATGGAAGATATTAGACAAATCAAAAAGCTATTGAAAAGGATTAACATGTAGCCTGCTTGAAGTAAGTCGATGGGTACTCCCAGGGAACTCGATTTCATATGATCTGATTCTCTTCAGAAAAGCAGGTGGCTTGTAGGAATACTGAGAGGAATTTGCCCAATCTCGTACTGAGTCGGGTTTTCATTTACTTAAGAGAGGTAGTGAAAAGAGAGCTGTTTGGAAACTATCAAATATGAAGCATGAGAGCTGCTTTAAGTATCAAAATATTTCCAGTAATACCGGTGCTACTGCTCAGTATGCAGATGACAGCTGAATAAGAATAGATCACCCCAAGGAATCATGAAAAGAGGCTCTCCTCTGTCTCCCATAATGCTCTGTATCCAATCACTCTCTTCCATTTTCTCTACATGCAGCTTGATAACTCGCTCATCACAACACGTCCTCTCCCCATCAGCTGACACTCTCTCCATCTGATGTACTGAGACATCTCCATCTTTACAAGTTTAATATAGTACAGAGTCTTAAGTTTACTTCCTGATAATACTGGAGTGACAAAACATGTTCAAGACAGTGTTGCTTGTTTCTAGAAAATCTCTGAAACAACTCCAGCCGCACTGGACATTAATGAATTGTTTTCATCCTGCTGGTAGCTGCTTTGCACTTGTTTGGGAAAAAATACAATTTCACAGTCAATTCAAAAATAGATAACTTGCTAATGGTATGTTTCTGTACTGTGAGAGAGGCTGGGGCGGCAGCGCACAGTAGTGCTCCGAGTTAAAAACAACCATGTTAGCAACAGCAACATCAGAGCAGAGATGCACCAGGAGCCCTGGGGAGACATGTTGCTATGTGAGGCTCTTCAGACACAACTTTCTAGCAAAATAATTTCCATTTCTATTCCTCTGTTGTTATTATGATCACAAAGAAATGGTAGCTTCTCCACTTGGTACACTCCACTTGTAAAGGCAAGAGAGAGTGGACACTTTTTTACTTGTAGACAACTTCAGCTTGTTTGGGAACATTCGTACACTGTAAATATTTGTGTAATTATGTTTGAGGCAATTGCAGGAGTGATGCATGTATGTAGCGTGCATGAGTCTTGAATAAAATCCCATACCAGATGACTGTTACAAACATGGAAGGCACATACAAAACAGCTTTCTAGGAGGCAAATATAGCTCATACAAACCCTTTTGGAAACTCAGGGAAGAAAAAAACTGCAATGTTTAGAGGGCACAGCACTGACACACTAAATTAAGCAGTAACTGTAAACTAAGGTGACACAGAAGTGTAGCGACTGTTATCCTAGCAAGCAAGGGTAAAACAACAATTAAAACAGCGCAGGGAGGATAGCTCAGGGGTGCACAGATGAGGGGAAGCGGGCTCGGAGTGCACCCTGCGGGCACAGACTGCAAGGAAACACCACAACACAACAAGCCTGCAACACCGAGGGTCGGCTGAGGGCATGAGACGGGGAGAAAGCCGGGGATGAGAGTACACACGGGGAACAACGGGAGAAAACACACACAAGTTCAGCCACATTCTGAAGCGGGACCACACAACTGGCTCTGAAGGAGGAACACACCACAAGCGGAGCACAACACTGCAACAGCGCAACACAGAGCGTCTCCAAACCCCCTCTGGAGCGCACGGAGAGGTACCGCAGCGAGGGTAAACAAAAACTGGGGTTTGACTCACCGTGTGGTATCCCCGGGCTATAGGCGGCTTGCCGGTGGGGTATGGGTCCACTGTGTCGATGATTGTCTGCCTCTCCCCTTTCTGGTTGATCTTCCGAAACCGCCGGCGGGACTGTCGGTGTGAGGCTTGCCGCTGAAAGTACTCCTCATTTTCATCCATATAGTCCACCTGGAAATAAGAGGGAGGGATGGATGGAGTGAGGGAGGGAGTGAGAGGAGTCTTCTTCTTTTTCATTCACGCCTCCCCCCCCCTCCCAAACACACACACACACACACACACACACACATACACACACACACCCTCCTATCCTCCTCCTCTACTTCTTCCACCCGCCTCCCGCCCCTCTTACTGCGTAAAAATAGAAGTGTGTGTGGGCTGCGCTGTGCACACCTACGTCAAACGGTGCTCACAACACAGAAAGAGAGAGGGAGAGAGACGCAGAGAAAGAGAGTAAACAGAGCGATAAGTAGAAGATTTGGAGGGAGGCAAAGAGAGAGAGAGAGAGAGAGAGAGAGAGAGAGAGTGCGAAGGCAGGTAAAGAGACAGCGATGGGGAATAGACTGATTGACAGGCAGCGTGGGATAAACAGAGGGATGGAGGATAAAAGAGTGAGAAACCAACAGCAGAAACAGAAGAACTCGCTCAACTCGCTCTCTATTAGGCATATTAACCACAATAAATTACATGCCAAGACAAAATAAAACCCATATTTCCATTTTAAAGAATCGGGGGAAGAACATTTTCCTTGTGGAAAGTGGGACAGCACACCACTTCAGCGTTAGTGGCATAGCAGTGAAGTCATCTTTTGCAGTTTTCTGAAGTATTTTCATCTAAATGCCACTTTAATGGAACCAGTCTGCTGCCTGGTGGGTTCGGGTTGTGATGGAATGACAAATTTAAGGCTTTTTTTTTTTTTTTTTTTTTTACAGTTGGGTCCATTCCTCCCCTCTTACTTAGCGCTTTCACTGCGGCTTCACATTTCACAGCGCTCAGCCTTTGGGATTACACCGCTAAAATCTCTCCCTCGCTCTGCCATACCAACTGCTGCCATGACAACAGCAGGGGAGCTGTGTGTGAGTGAGAGCGTAAGTGTGATTGAGTGTCTAATTGCAAATCTCTATGCAATGTGTGTGTACAATACATAGACGTGAGCAAACTATTTTTTTTTTCGTTACTCGATGTGTGTGCTACTGATTGTGAGTGCACATCTTCATGTGTGTGCCTGACTCTGTGTGTGTGTGTGTGTGTGTGTGTGTGTGTGTGTGTGTGTGTGTGGGAAGGGGGAGGGGGGTTACTCATGTATCTGTATCTCAGCAGCCCAAAAGCCTTTTCAGTAATTATAGGGTGGTTTGGCACTCGTAACAGCGAAAGGAGGTAAAGCCAGGAAGTGGTTCACATCTACAGCAGGAGCGAGGAGTGGAGAGGGGTTATTATTGGGGGTTTGTGTGTGGCTGTGAGAGGCTCGGTTAACAAAAGCCCCCCATCTTGGATGCACATTCATAGGCACACAGCAATTACAGCATGTGAAAGGGAGATTACCGAGATGTACTGCCATCTCTGCAACA
The DNA here is from genome assembly GCF_902150065.1 of Myripristis murdjan. NCBI lineage: Eukaryota > Metazoa > Chordata > Actinopteri > Holocentriformes > Holocentridae > Myripristis > Myripristis murdjan. The sequence goes on from NC_043989.1 coordinate 7,927,460, forward strand.
CGATCCAGTTGTTATTTCATATTGACATGATGTGGGTTACGTTTGATCTCTTTTCAAACACGTCAAAGAGAGGATTTATGCATGCACGAACCGGTGGTGGACCTGTGTGTGTGTGTGTGTCTGTGACTGAGCACATGATTTCAGAGAGAGAACACATCAGCAAAACCCTATAACCTCTGATCTGCGAGCCTCACGGGGCTTCTGTTCAACAGGAGATCGCATTGTGTCCCTGCCTCTACTTTTAAAGCACCGGCTAGAGAGACTGGAACGATTTGTTTTCAACAACTTCTTCATCAAAGTCTCTGCCAATATTTGATCTGCCATACAAGTGGGTTGCTATCAGCCTTGGACTGGAGTGACCGTCCACTGGAAGGACTCCAGCAAGGACACTGTTAAATACAGTTTTGCTTTACGACCATGGCAAAATATCAATAGGAGGCACTTAAACGAATTAGTCCAAAATATCACACGACCATGTCTTTTATAATGGTACACTGCTATACATAGGTTTGGTGAATGTGCCTTGACATGTGCCTCCACATGGGTACTTGGCTGGTATAGCTTACGGATTAGTGGTGCTAACAGTCTCTCTTGAGCCTTGCTGGAATTTACAATCTTGCTAAATCTGATTAGGAATGGACAGATATATCAACAGACTACCCATTTTCAGCCAATATTAGCTTTAAAAAGCAACGTCTGCATCGGTCACTAAAGTATCTTTACTGTTTATATGTGCCTGGCTGTGAAATTTGGCATTTAAGTGACATTTTTTTCTAGGAGTGTGTCATTAATAAAACTGTCAATTTAGCAACAGAACAAATTCATCACGGTCTTTTGTTTACAAAACACTTAATTATCATTAGAGAGGCTAGTATGAAAGGCTAAACATGTTCTGCACCTGCATTTGTATTACGATTATTACAAAATTCATATCTGTGTCAGTCATTAATTAATTATTTGGCCTCAAAAAAATGTTGTTGTTATTACTTTCCAGTCTTTTAACAGTTGAGACAATAAAATAAGTGTGGTGTAGTACAAGCAATAAAATGTCAGGTAAAAAAATACCAAACAATTGTTAAGATTTAGTATATTAGTGTTAGAAATACTTGATTTGGGCAAGAAAATTCTAGTATATGCCCTGCCAATAGGTCTTACTATTTCCCTGTTGCCTCTCTGTGGGTATATAACGGTGTGATGAGTGCATAATGTGTGTGTATGTCTGTGCGTAGTGTTGCTATGCTGATCAAGGTCAGAAAGATGGGACTCACCACAATCATCTCGGAGGGTTCCAGGACGATGCACTCACACCCACGTCGCAGGCTACCTGCTGAGCGCTTGCCAAAACTACAAAGACAAAATGAAACAAGTGTCAAAAAAAAAAACAAGAATAAAGGAATTCAGGGTCAAATTTCATCTAAAGACAGTTAAACTCGCAGGAAGGTTGTGGGTGTTTCCCTCAGCGAGTCTCTTAAATCTGCAGATTAAAGCAACTTTGTATGCTTCTCCTGCATTTTGACTCTCACCCTGACAGGCAGAGAGCATCGATTCAGCGCGATACCCACAGAGATATTCCTTGAATGTTTTTCTATGTAAATCTATAGGTAGCTCTCTGCTTGGCATTTTAAATAGTCTGTATGGAATTCCTGTGCAAAACGGAGAACAGAGCAGTATTGACTAGACAGTTCCTCCATTCAGCTACATCCACTCCCGCCCGATGGGAAACTACCGTCTCTGGAAAAGTCCACTTTCGTGACGTCACACTTTGTATAGTTTGTTTGGCTCCTAATGAGGAGGGAAGGGGAATATTAAAACCAGGAGAGACCAAAATGTCTGAAAGATGGGCGGCGACCACGGAAATTCTGAGTACAAGGAGATCCAAATTCTGGGCACGGTGAAGACTGCAGCCTTTGTCCACCATCCAGCCTCAATATGGAAACACAAGGACTTCCCTGTTTGCTATTTTTAGCATCATTAGAAGCAAAATGTCACCCAAAATTAGCGGGTTTCTTGATTGTTTTGTAAGATAAACCCAAATGACTCCAAAATCTTCAACAGCTAATTGGCCTTCTTACGGTAGTCTTTTTCTTCACTTATTAGCTGAGAGTTCCCACCATTCAGCAATAACTGCTCTATCCGCCCTCTCATTAAAAGTCAAAATGCAGGAACATACAAAGCAGAAGCATATCTTAACGCTCACACAGCAATTTTTCAAGTATTAAGTGTTGATCTTACAATTACTATTATTTTGACTTGATAAGTGTTGACTGGAGAGCTGTTTGTCCGCTCTATGGCTCCACAGTGGATGTTTAAAACTATCAAAATTGTTAAATTAGCTGAGCCGGGCAAGCGTTTAAAACTGGTACAGTGTTGAATCCAGTTCAGCGCTGAATGGGAACAACTAATCAACACAAAGTGGGAACTGCCAGGACAGGAAAGCATAAGACCAACTAGTCTACAACTTCTCTGTGAAACTGATACACCGTTCAGCCAAGCAAGTGGATTTTCAGAGGCAGCTGAAACCAGTTACATTTGCAGATATTCTGGACCACATATTTTACTTCCAAGTTAACTGGTGTCACAATTTTCCAACCTCATTGAAATTGATTTTTCTCTGACTTTCTACCCGGATGATCTCTCATTAAAACTACACTATGAACATTAGTCAGGTCCAATTCAAAAGGTGGTGATTTACAAGAAATTAGTCATATTATAAAAGTCAAAGTTAACCTGATTTTTGCCACCTGAAATGCAGAATTGTGCCGACTCTGGTGGCAAATTAGCAGGCGACCTCATGATTAACTGGGAATGTTGCGAACGCGGGACTAAAACGCCATGTTCAACCAATTTATACTGAGCTCAAGTGCTGGAGGGTAGTGGGATTTTAGGTCAGTGTAAAAAGGGTGTAAGTGTGAAACTAGTGGAGTGGCTAGTACCTCAGGGCTCCTGTGAACTGAGCAGCAGGTAGCGGCGCGGCTAACTGCACGAAGGCTATGGAGGTGGCAGCTTCATCAATCACGCTGACAGGTGCAGACCTCAGGCACAGCATGGCTTAAATGCTTTAGAGCCCTGGGCTTGTGGATACATGTTGTGGGTACAGCTTGGTCAGAGTGGAAAATATATTTCAGCCAACAGTAAAGTGCGGGTAAATTTTGGCTAGAGCTGGTAACACAATCTACCAATTGCTTTGGCAGTTGAAAAATGATGATTTGGTGGTCACTATTATTTTCAAAAAGTCTATCTGGCTGGTAAAAATGTGAAAGTGGCCGGCGTATTTTGGAATCTTGGAGTCGCTGAGGTCCGCTCGCTGAAAAGGTCAAGCTTCCTGTCGTGGCTCTGCCTTCCCCTGGCTCTCTTCCCCTCCTCTGTCTCCATGGACCAGCCTTCATTTGGTGCTGCCATTTCTATTTTCTTATGTCAGTCATTCTGTGCCAGTGCGGCAGTTCGACTTGATAATCTGTCAGCTCTGTGATATCTCTTGAAATATTGCTTCCCCAATTAACCCCAGACGTTTCAGGGTAGCTGCTGAAAAACACAAGAACTAATTGAAAGACAAAAAGACTGACTGGCCAGACTGCTGTATGCTGAGCGAATTAAGGCATTGTGGGGTTAATGCTGATGGTTGCTGTTTGCCTTGCCTAAGCTTCGGCTTAATGCGTTTCAACTCTGGTTGTATCCCACACATACACCAGCCTGAATTCCACTACAGGGCCAAGCAGACCTATGCGGAGCTAACCGAGTATCTGGGCCGATAACACTCACTTTCTTGCAAGATGACAAATGCTGTTATACTTTTATGACGTTCTGCCAGCGAGGATGATTTGTCAGCTGGGCAGCAGCTTCAGAGAAAGGAATGGAGCTTTTTGATCTGGTTTCACTAACATTTGGAGCTGCTACTGTCTCTGATCCTGTTGGGCCTCACTTGGTTCACTCCTCTGTGGAAACAGGAGTAGCAATTCCACCCATTTCACATCACAAAACATGTCAGGCCACCAATTGGAACCACCAAAACGACATGTTCAATCATGTTCCTCCATTACATTCCTGACATAAGTAATCCAATCCTCCATTTTGCAGTAGGCAAATGCCATGGGCTATGTGCGATATTAAAGAACGGATTATGGAAGTGGAGAGCAAAGGGGTGGGGAGGGGTGGGTTTATTCCAATACAAAAGTGTCTTGTTTGGAGATTAAAGCCTCCATTACTCTATGACTAGTCCTGAGCAAATATAACAGTACAAGGTCTGCTGTGTGGGTGAAAGTATTATTAGAGGACAAAAACAAAAGCGGAAGTGTCTTGAATAAACTTTGCATCCTTTGTTAGGACGGCTGGGTGGGGATGGGCGTGGGGGTATCTCTGCAAAAAAATCAACATGGCTGCATAGCCTATATTGCAAAGTTTGACCAGTGCAAGTATTTAATGTTTATTAGGTCTACTAATGATGCTGATGTGAGTTCACAATCTACTTGCTATGAATAATTCAGCACTGAGGAATATGAGTCGATGAGTTGAAGTAAGGTTTGTGTTTTCTCTCCTGGGCTCTGTACTCTGACAGTCTGCTGGCTGACCAACTTTAAGTCTCAGCAGATTAGAGGATGTGCTAAATGTTTTTTTTTTTTTTTTTCTTTTCTTTTCTGCTTTGTGACTCATTTATAACAGAGTACAGCACTGTACTTTTGTCATTATTATGCTTTGCACGCCACCATGCTTGCCCATATTATCTTATTAGAGTGATTGAAATTAACTGAGGGGTTCATTTCCAGAATTTTGCATATTCATTTTGGAGGAAAAAAAAAATCATAATGTGAAATTTCTCATTCAATATCTAAACTATGAAAGAACTCAGTCTGTGAAAATGGCACAATCAAGATTTTGTCCACTAAGAAGGTATCAACTACACTTTGCAAAATGTTATTTTAATTGCGTTATCAGACACTTTGCACGTGAAGGTGTGGACAGGTGGTGCCGCACTTCATTTTGGAATGAACGCCTCCTATTCCCACTGTTGACTGCTATCTCCTCTGTTCTGGCGGCCTCACATTCCCCTGTTATACAACAAGCCTGGGCGTCTGGAATGTCATTCCACATGCATCACCAGCCTTTCACTCTGCTCGCCCTGCAGCCCCCCGCCAAAGCCTGCAATCCATCCAGCCGTCTGACTGCACCAGTCCGAACCCAAATCTGCACCCGTGGTCTGGGGGAATGCTGGGGAGTGTAGTGTGCGTGTATGTGTGTGTGTGTGTGTGTGTGTGTGTGTGTGTGTGTGAGTCTGTGTGTGTGTGATGGGCGGGAGGGGGACTCCACTCTCCGCTAAACCCTTTAACTGAGTAACTGGCAAGAGGGCACGCTGTTTTTTTTTTTTTAAACCTACCAAACCCTTAAGCAGGACAAAGATTAAACTCCCTGGTTATGCAAGACTTCAGACAGAGCAGCGAGAGGAAGGGAAGAAGAGGTCAGAGAAGGGGAGAGCGGTTCTGAATGTGTGTGCATGTGTGTGTGTGTGTGTCAGTGGGGGGCTGTCTCAGGGGTGATTGGCCATGACTGCTTAGTCAATGAAAACACTGCCCGGGCTTGGACGGTTCACCAGCATCCCTCAGAGCAGACGACCAGCCAGTTGGATGATGAGAGCATGTCATGAGTCCCGGACCATCTATCCAGTTCTCACCTTCCAAACACAAACTAAATTCCTTGACTAATGCTGTGGCTTCCCCTCTACTCCCCCACGCGCCACCCACCCACCTACTGCTGCTCACTTCTTAAATAGAAACTGACACCACTGCCAAGAATTTGTGAGTGACTCGTGACTTTATGCTTCCCAAAATACAACTTCAGTGACATTGTAATGGCAAAGAGAAGAGGGCATTGAACTTCAAAGTTAGGGAGTGGGCTAGCCTCTCAAAACTTTTGAGACGAATCAATCAATCATCCCGCGCCAACCATCTCTCATCGATTTCTTGCACGCTCTCCACAGCAGGGGGGTTCGCCTTTGTTTGCGTTTCAAAGTTCCCAAACTGATGTCTTACCCTGAGCATATAAAAAAACATGCACACGCACACACACACCCCTTTTACTGGCAGCACACTCTGCACACCGGCAAATCCAAAATAACATCAAAGTCATGCCTCACATTCCAATAATCTTTCACACAGACCTGAATGTTTTACTGCACCCAACTTGGAGGCAAGTCATGCTTAAATCTCAACCACAACACCGGAGTTTTTAAGAGAGCTAAGATTTTACGCAGCCATGTACCTTTGCTTTCACAGTGGAAGGAGTTAAGTGCGCCCGCAGTCTGGGCACTTACCCTGGCACTCGAAACTGCTCCGAAAGGAGAGTGACACCGCCACCTGATAAGATAAGAGGATCTGCTTTCTGAATTATCCTCCCTCTGTTAGTCCAAAGCGAGTCCCAGAGCCATGTTTCCAGTCCAGACACTTTGGTTTGGCTGCACCATATCGTTCAGCACACACCCCGGTGCTCTCTCTGTGTGTGTATGGCTATGTTTATGTGTGAGAGACAGAGAGACTATGAAAGAGTGTGGATCAGCTTCTGTCCTATGGCTCTGCCCCTTTCTCTCTCTCTCTTTCTCTCTCTCTCTCTCTCCCTCTCTCTCTCTCTGTGATGCGGTACACTAACTACGGCCAACATTCCAGCGTACGACTCACTTCCTGCTACAGAGTTGGTAGTGAAAGAGAGGGTGGGGTGTGTGTTTGTGTGTGTGTGTGATGCAGGGGGTGGAGGGTTGGACTCCTCAAGTCCTCCTCTCTTGCCTGGAGAACTTACTCATGAAGTCCCCGCAACACAGCAGCAGACATGCAAGCGTTTCAGAGCCAGCAAGCGGCTCACACAACAGATTCATAACTGGTTCCAGTGTTGCACTGTTCATTTATATCGCTGTTGTCAAAATGCAAAATGTTTGGAATTTAAATAAATAAAACACACGGCATTTCCCAGTGAAACCTGTCAGGGACAAAGAAACTGCCTGGTTTTCACACTGATACCACAAATGTTTGAGTTTATATCAACAGGGCTTGAAAGGGTTTTCATAAGACAAAAATGGCAGAATTTTCAACCTTCCAACTGAAGTTTAAACATGAAAATCACCAAAACTGGAGTCACAAGGTGTTCACATGACAACAGTGATGTTTTGCTGTAACAGGGGAAATTCTTATTATCAGGGGAATTATTTTGCTCATTTCTAACAGGTTTCAGCGTCCAGATGATAATGAAACTAACCAACGCATGAACGACCACGTGAACTTCAAATTAAACTTGAAAAAGTTATTTTTTGTCTTTGTTTTACAGGACTTTAACAGCAATTGTCCTAGTAACCCTGACCCTAACCCTAACCCATAAGTCTGAGTAACACCTCTTAAGCAATGATCCATACATGTGTTTGCACAATTACAGAATTAACTAGCACTGGATCTTACAGGAATAAAGTGTTGTCATGTCAATGTATGTTATTTGTCATGCGTTCCTCAGTCACTGACGTATCTGTGTCTCAACACTTCATCTCTTGGAAAGAGTGTCAGTTTACACGTACAGTAGCAATGAGGAAGAAATTCCTTTGCAAACTTGAAGCAAGACTAGTGAGAAATGATGTATCAAGACTGATTATCAGGAAACTGATCGGTGGACGACTGGAGGTAACTGCTCACAGTTTGTCTGTTGATGAAGGTAACAAAAGGATGTGACATCAAACTGGTATGGGAAGTGAAAGCCATACGGGTTTAGTAAAGTCCATTTCATGGTGGAAGTTGACAGTTTTGATCTGTTAAAGGCTGAGCTACAAGGTGAGCTATTACTGAGAGGTGAGAGATAAAATAAACCTACATTATCTATCTCTTTTTTTTTTTGTTTTTGTCTAAACATTTTCATTTTGCAAGAAAAGTTATTTCCATATTAGTCCAGTCATTTTATGAAAAAACCTAGGACAAATTGCAAGAGAAGCAAACTCAACTGATTTTGTATCCTCAGTTTGTCCTGAGTGAGGGAAAAAAAGTCCCAGGAAATCCCATTGGTGGAAAGTTTTGAAAATCACCTATTTATGACCACATATTACCAAAAAACACTGTTTTTAACACACAGGGGAAAGGGGTTCAAAATTTTACTTTCAGATATCACTATAAAAATTTATAAGTTGATTACACACACAAAGACAAGAAAAAACAAAAAAACAAGTTCTTTGAATTATTCTGTTTACACATGCATATCACACATTATCTTATTTGATATGCGCTAATAAGGAATATAAGGAATAAATGCCAGAACAGATATTTAAACAGTGAATTAAAAGGTTACTATATATATAGTAACCTTTTAATTCACTGTTGCATAGTAACCTTTTAATGCAAGGTAACTATATATATAGCAACCTTTTAATTCATTGTTAAAATGTCTCTTCTGGGATTTATTCCTTATATTCCTTATTAGCGCATATCAAATAAGATAATGTGTGATATGCATGTGTAAACAGAATAATTCAAAGAACTTGTAATTGACTTTTTTTCTTGTCTTTGTGTGTGTAATCATCTTGTGAATTTTTATAGTGATATCTGAAAATAAATTTTGACCCCCTTTCATGTGTGTTAAAAACAGTGTTTTTTGGTAATATGTGGTCATAAATAGGTGATTTTCAAAACTTTCCACCAATGGGATTTCTTGGGACTTTTTTCCCTCACTCAGGACAAACTGAGGATACAAAATCAGTTGAGTTTGCTTCTCTTGCAATTTGTCCTAGGTTGACCCCAATTTTGGCCTAAAATTACTGGACTATATAGTCACTGCACGGTTACTGAAGTTACTAGGACAGCTAATAAACTATATTCTACAGTGAATTCAAGAATCATTTTTGCCCATTACTCAAATAGTGCAGATCATATTTGGAATTGAAAATCTACTTTTTTTTTTATTCTCTAAACCTGGAATTGAACTTCTCCCACTGGCATTTGCATCATACACTAGACAGTGAATGGAGGAAAAATAAATAAATAAATAAATAAAGGTCACATGTTCTGTTCTCCAAACAAATTGAGCGAAAAAGAAACCATTCACTTTAATTACATTTTATTTACATATCCGTACAGACTTGAGGTGTGTGTCACCTGTTTATCATGATTTATTTATTTGTTATTTGTGTCAATACAAATGATGGTTGTGTTTGATTTCACACTGGCCCTGGCTTAAATAAGGCACAGAGCTCTACATTCTTCACTTAATGACTGAGTCATTCATCTTCCCCTGGATCAAGTCTCACTATGCCACCAAGGGAGGGGAGAGTGGGGATCGAGAAAGAGGGAGAGAGGGAATGATGGAAGCATATCAGGTTTTCAGGCTTGCTGCTGGTGTAGATATGAGCAGCCATTTCTGGGTAGGGGCTGTCTGAAACTCAATTCCACCATGTCTTTAAAAGCCCCGGGAAGTCCCATTGGACTCCATTCAGTTCCTCATGTCACAACCAATTTCCCCTCTGAGGCATTTAGCCCTTGCCATCTCTCCTCTTTATGGACTAGGCAATGCAGTACCAGAGGGCTGTGAATGGATGCCTCTGGTCATATAACTGTTGTTAGAGAAAATTAAAAAAATATAACTGCAAAAGGAAGTTTTTTTTTTTTTTTTTTAAGTATTCAGAAAAAAAAAAAAGTTTTACTTTGAAATTCACACCTTCAATGGTTTTGAAAGTATACAGTTTAGGGTTTTACGGTCCCGCTGATTGTGAATATCTCTGACCACGCAAACCTCAAATTCATGTCAGGAAAGAAAAACACCACAATACCGATGATGTGATATTTCTGTGAGGCAGCGACAAGTACATTTAAGAAGTGCGACTGTGATGCAGCATAGCGTGACCTCAGACGGCCTCCGCCAGATTGATGATGTCATTTATCCGGGCTGTGTGCTGTCACACCTGTTTCTATTACTGCTAACGCTCTATAAAAACCTTATCGGTCACACTCACTGGGAGCACAGTGATACCACCGCTGTCATGGAACAAACCGCAGTACTGGTTGTTCTCCTTTTCCTACTTGTACTGAAATCTTGTGTTGAGTGAGTTTCATCACATGAGCTCTTAAGATCATTCCTGGGAAGTAAAGAAAAAAAATGAAATGAAAGGAGAAAAGAAAAAAGAAATATATATATATATTTTTTTTTCCCCTTTTTTTTTTACTGTATGCCCTGCAATAGCTACACAGCTTTTTTTTTTTGCTTTGTTTTTTTTGTTTGTTTTTTTTATTTTTTTATTCATTTATTTATTTATTTATTGCATATGGCATGCCACAGATCTATGCATTTCAATGAGGCTTAATACTTGCAAATTGTGCACTGCTGACCTAACACTGCATAAAGAGCATATGCACCTATAGAAAAAAATAAATAAACAAAAATCAATCATTTAGCACGAGAGAATAAAAAAAGTCCAATTATGTGAACCTGAATTAAAAATGTAGGTGTTATGTTTTAGTGAAAAAAATGCAAAAGGAAACTAAATGCTGAATTTCTATTTTTGTGGATATCCATACACATGCATACATATTTTCGTATGTCTTACACTGTGTGCTGTGAGGACCGGATACCCTGTGCCTTTTCTAGTATAGTCATATCTGCACTGATGTCATCAAGATAAATAGTTGCATATTTATTTTATTTTGCAATTAAAGTGGTTCTAAGTGAATGTGCATGCACAGTATCATGTAGTGCTGATGAAAGAAGCGAGACAGTTTTGTGCATCACAGCTGGCACTCTGGAACAAGTGAGCTAATGATCAACCGCACACAGTCTCGTGCAGCAGCGTGGATCCCTGCATGGGCTTCCTTGCAACATACGCTTAGTTAACAATTTCAGAGTCGTCTCCTCCCCAGTGGCTGCAGTCGTGCATCAACTTTAATCTGCCAATATCCGCAAATCCCCCCTCCGCACACCAGAAACACTTTCACCTTGGCAGAAATGGAAAAGGTTATATTTAAGATGGGGGTGGGACAAGAACCGATCCTTGGCACAATTCCGATAGTCCAGCATTTTAAAGGCCTCTGACGTTCATACGAACCCTGAGAATGACTGACACTGACCCCTCTGGACTAGTGGGACATTTCTGCTGAGGAACCTAAAGTGATGGTGCAGAGCTCTGCGTGGCTGTAGGTGTGTTATGTAAGCCTACTGGATGAAAAGAGCATTGTTTTCACGACGCCCACAGTGATGGTTCATGTAAGAGTCTCTTGCAGAATCACAGCTTTTTAAACTGAGGCTAACATTTGGGCCTCAGTTTCATAGGTGCTGATCAGTGCTGATACACAGAGCCCTCTGCAGGTATCCCGGGCTTAAATCAGTTGAACATCTGTGATGAAGGGTGCCCACCCGATGGGTCCTAATTGTAAACCCACTCTTTACCACCTGGTTTTCTTAGAAAATCAGAGTCAGGTTTCAGTGCAGGCTCAACCTAACTTAGCAGAACAAGGGAAAGCCCATCCTGTGTATAAAGGCCTGTTATGAAATGTTTCGTGAGCGTGTGGAGTGACTTCAAATGGCTAGAGGACATCACAACAACAAAATAAAATTGTAACATTGCCACCTCCAGTGCTGCCAACTGTCTTCGAAAGAAAGTAGCTTGTGGCAGCTCAAAAAGTTGCTAAATGACATCATGCCTACGAATAAATTTGCTTCAGCGGAGGGAGGAGGCTGTGCTGTGTGTGAAAAGCACTGTGATCACCAGACTGTTTGGAATAGATAAGCAAGTAGTGCAAATCGGCATGAGCTGTACCAATTAAAACAAGTTTAAAAAAAAAAAGTGTTACTGTTTACTCCTGTGGACTTGTGCAAGCTGATCAGAAAAAAAAATCTTTTCTTAGAATAAATTAACATTGGCCTTCCACTGCCAGTCCTGGATCAGCTCTTTATCTTCCTTTGTAAATGCTCTTAATAGGCCTTTGTGGTGGTGGGATGGTGGGAGGGCTGCTTGCATTTTAATGCCAAGATCAACCCGCACCCAGGGGCGAAATGGCTGTGGATCCTACCTGCTTCTGGGCAGGAACATGGACTCCTTGATGAAGACGGAGCCAGACAGTAGAATATACCAGCAGCTTCCAATGTCGTCAGGGCTGGAAGGAAAAGAGAGAGAAAATTCCTCCACGTTAGTACAAAGTACAATGACTGTTAAATTAAAAATTTCGAGTAAATGAAATACCAAAAATATCTTTCAGGGAAGGGAACAGATATATAAGGACTTTCTTCCTAAAATGAGACATCTGCAATTGAAATTGAATTTTACAAAAGTATTGATAATACAAAAATACAAATTCTAGTATATTTTATGGCAAGCTATACTCTTCACTTTCTTTGCTAACAAAATAACAACACATCACCATGATTAATTTCAGGTATAATTTACTTGTTTTCTTTTTAAAAAATGGATATACAGCATTTGAAAATAAACTTTCCATATATAGACATCTACTACACACTAGCAGACAGCCAGAAGAAGAATGAGCCAAGTAAAGATTAAGGCCAATTTATGGGTCTGCATCAAAATGTCACCATGCATGGCTATGCCATAGGCATCTGTTGTGCCAGTGTAGCTCACAGATGTTGCCACTGTAGCTTACATGCACCTCTCCAAAAATTGAATGGCATGTAGGACGATGCAGGACCAAAAGAGCAAGAGTAGCTGAGGAGGTTTGAAAATATATTCATTTCTAAGACCTCATCTCTAAATTATTAAGATTGGAAGAAGTTACTAAATGTTCTTGAAGAAATATACCAGAACATCAGTTTGGACATCATTAAATGTGTCTGACCGTGAATTTCTTGTTTCAGAAAATAATTTTTATCCCGATGTTTTGGCGGTCTATGCACAGACCTATCAAAGACAGAGCCGCAAATGCCTGAGCTGACACTTCAGTGCAGAACCATAATCCAACCTTTATTCATTTCAAGTAATATGTTTCATGTACTGGCATCACATAAGAATGACTGACAATGTAAGAATGCTACCACGCCAAATACAGCTTCTTGAATAAAAAAGAGAGAGAAAGGGAGAAAAATGAGAGAAAGACATATAAGAAAGAATATATATAAGAGACTATGAATGATCTGATGAATCACTTCTAATCCACCCACACCCATGGCCCTAGAGAAATGCACAGGCAAGGGAACTGGGCATCACAGACAGACTAAACTCAAACTGACCCCTGGATGATGCAGCTGGCTGTCAGGTCCTTACAACAACTGGTGAAGCAAGAACACACACACACACACACACATACACACATGCTGATGTGATGTGTGAGATGCTTACTCGGCATTTCAGGTTCAATTAAAGACATGTTTGCTGTTTAACAGAGTTAGAGGCAATACCAGTGAAGCACAAGCCTTATTAAAGAACATCTGTCTATGGGAAGGATGTGCCAGCAGATAAACAACTCATCAAAGATACATTTCGAGTAAAGCATGATGTAACAGCCCACTAATGGGAAAGAGGAAGTAGAAAGCCAAGGGAGGAAGTAGTCTGATGACACAGAGTACCGAGATGACTGCAAGCTCAAGTTTTGGCCCTGCACAAAGACAGGCACGTCAGAAAATGATACTGCTATCACTTTGCTCTACTTCCTCTCCTTACATAGACTCCACAAATTATGGCTGAACTGCACATTTACTCCCAATTATTTTGCTAAAACATTGTGACATTCACAATTACCAATCAGAATAAATTTGTTAATTTTGTACACATGGCAGCATCCTGACTATTTTCAAGTCAGCAGGCGTTGTAAATTCAGAATTTCAGTTTCTGCTAAGGCAACATTTTAACCAAAGTAAAAATGTGATATCCCTTTGTGCTTGAGTAATTATGCAGCTGTACTTGTTAAATATTTTGTGCAAGCTACAGTGAAAACACAAGGCAAAATTATTCTTCTTTGAAAATATTACATGCGGCGCGGTGACACCATTCTGCAATGTTGGAACAGCTGGTTTGATGTTTATCAATCATCCGTATGAATGCATATTGATGCTATTTTTCATCTGAAAGCAAACAGAGATTTGGCATTGTACAGAGTATACTACAGTTTTATTGAGCTGCTTTTAAGGACTGTTACCACATGAAATTCTGTTGGACAAGCTACAATGACAGCAAAGTAGCTTGGTTTATCTAATGGGACAACAGGCAACCATTTTCTGACAAAACAACATCTGGATATTCACTGTCTCTTTTGCATTATGTGCATCTCAGAACATTGCAGGGATAAGTTAACACTGAAATTGATTTTTTTCATTAAGGGTAAAACTAGCAAAATATAAGTTTATGATGTGATGTCAGTTAATCCTCATTTGCTGCATTATTGCTAACAAATTTGTTAAATAACCCTGCACCAAAGCCACCAATCTACCAGAGCCCAAAACAAACGCTTCTGCTGACACAGTAACATCAGTGAATGTGTACAGTTCCTGCCTCTGCAATGGAACCAACTGGAAATACATGAACTTGCCATGAACCAAAATGTTCATTCTATTCAATTTTGTTTAGTGCTCAGCATCTACATTACTTTATCTAGCGATGAACGCACGGCATGTTATGTTAACGTTCAAACGGATGTGCCTCTTTGTCTTAAGGCTCCCACTGTCTGTTTACCAGCCAGTGGCTTGAAGTGCAGCTTCAGCACAGCAGACGTATGTGTGCTTATCAAGCTGAATCCGAGCCTTCTACCTACAAGTGCTTTCGTGTTAATAAGACAGCAGCTTGTGTCATTATCGCTGAACCTTTTCACCTGGTCTAAGAGAAACTTGTTAATTGAAGCCATAGGGAGAGGGAGGGCGGGGGGAGAAAAAAATCAATGGCCAATCAGACATGAGCAAGGTGGGACTGGGTTTTGCTTACACAAATGGAAGGGATGGGTGCACATATAACACACCTTCCCCCATGCAGACACATATATTCACAGCCAGGCTTTCGGTGCTGACTGAGTTTTTTTTTTTTTTTTTTTAATCATGGAGAGAACAAAGTCTCCCCTCTCTTCCCTCCACACTTTGGCTACAGAACTAATGAGGCTGTAGACAGCACACCCTACTGACACAGCACAAAATCTCTCTCCCCTATACCCTCTCCGTCTCCGTCCAAAACATCACGCACCCCTTTCCTCTCTTTCCCTCTCTCCCTACTGATCTCCAACCCTCACCCTCCATTGTTTCCTCCTCTTCTTCTACACTCCTTCTTCCCTCCCTCCATCATTCCTCCTTGCATTCGGAGCCGGCGCGAATGAAATGCTCAATTATTAATTGCTGGCACGCAGATGCACCGAGCGAGGGGAGCGTCTCGCATGGTGTTAGGAGTAGGAGGAGGAGGAGGAGAGAGGAAGAGAAGATACAGCACATACACACAGACAAAAAAAAAAAAAAAAAGTAGGAAATAGGAGAGTCTTATGTGCCATGACAGCTTGACTGAACTGGGTCACGCGTACTAGAAGCGATCGTCAAGCACTCGACATCATCCACAAAACCACTACCCCCCCTACACACACACACACACACACACCCTCCCACCCCCCGGGAAGCCTTTAACAGCAGGGGATCAGGTTATGTGAGTGCTATGGAGGCAGTGGGAAGGGGGTGGTGGAAGTCGAGATGGAGGGGAGGTTGTTTTAGCATCAAAAATTTCACGAGAAGTGCCTCTATCCTTATAATATTAAGAGTTTCATTCAAAAATGAGACACAATTCCCCATTTAAAACTGTGACATTGACTCATATTTGGCTGTCAGTGAAGGTGGAAGGTAGCTTGAAGTCTTTATTTACAGATAAGCAACTTTTTACAGAATAAAATTACATGTCCTGGATGGATTCATAGGGAGTAGTCATGATCAAGTGACATTTTTTTTTTTTTTTTTTTTTTTTTTTTCTTCAAAGTGGGTGCACACTGTTTTGGAAGGGCACCCTTTAAATGCAAATGCATGCTGGGTAGAAAGGCATGTTGGTGGAAGTGTCAAAACATGGGGGGTTGGGGGGTGGGAAGGGGGGGCTTGTCCACTGACGGGGACAATGAATGTGGCCAAAAATACACTCAGCGGCAGAAAATATTTTTATGTTGTTATTGTTGTACTTCTACCACAGAATTCCCGCGAGAATCTACAATGCCACAAAGTCACGCTCAAATAAAACATTCACACAACTTTCTCAATAGCACTTATTTCACAATAGCTCTTCTATTGTGTATGCATTGTTATTGTTATTCTTTATAAACACTTATCTTTTGTTTAAAAAAATAAACTGTTTTTGCAGAATATTTCAGCTGCGAAGATGTGGCTCCAACCACAAAATGTAGGAACTGTGAGAGAGTGGGAGGTTACAGAGTGCAATGATTATTAGTTGGAATTTCATGATTTGTTATGATAGTTTATGATTATCAGTTTGTATAAAATTAATATTGTATTGTTTTGAAGACCTGAGACTGTTCTGCAAAGCATCTGAATATTTTGTTTGGGACACTGTCTGAAAACTCCTCATTCCTTTATTTTAAATTACTTCATAGAAATACTTCAAATGTGCCTGGAATAGCACTGTATATTGTTAGAAAAGGTCCAGCCGTTCCTCGGGATGTAAAGTCTTGTACCAGCGAGTTTCCCATCCACTGTGTGATGTTGTTTCTAGTGGTGAGCCGCTGAACTCCCAGATGATCAGGATACCGGAGGGTAAAAAGAGCAAGGTGAAGAGGACAACAGCAGCTGTCTGGGAGCACTGCCTCGCCAAAACCTCAGCCAGAGACTGGGATATCCCATTCAGCAAACTCCTCAGGATCTCCTCAGTACTGTTGCCACAACAACCAATGCAAGTTTAATGTCTAAATATCTGATGCTTTTACAATACCACGGCAAATAAAAAAAAAAAAAAAAAAAACCAATAATAATAATAATAATGCCACACAACCACTATGTTTGATGTATTACCACACTTGATACATTTGATCTCTTTGCAAGTTTTTTGAACATGGGGCTTTGATATCTCTGTGTGAACTATATCCATATTTCTCTGTGATTGCTGCAGTCCAACGTCCATTCAAATCTTTCTACTTCTTTTTTAAATTATTCAGTACACATGTACGTAGAACACACTAAGGGACAGACACTGACGATTTCTAAAATTCAATAATGAAGTCAAACTTTCATAATGGTACTGAATTAATACTGAAATTTCAGGTATTGTCGCAACCCTTTTCGTCATCAGTGAACAAGGAAAACAGGCCATTGTATTCAACATTAGCTAATGTTTCCATAATGGCAGAAAATGAACAGATTTGGAGCGAATGACTTGCCAAATTACTTGAACTTAATTACCTTCACATTATCAAGTAGAACACACAGCACTTCTAATTCAGATCACATCCACTATGACTGTGAGTCATTCAGATTTAACATCTTTTAATTCCTTATAATAATAAAATAAAAAAATAAAAAAAATGGGAAAAAAAATAAAATAAAACACTATATTAGGTAATGCCCTATGTGCTGACTCCAAAAACTACAGCTCTGCAAAGTTGAAGAAACAAATTGAGCTCCCATAAAAACAGAGTAATAGTGTTACACAGGGCTCTCACTTTGCCAAATGTAAAACTCCATAACTTTTCACAATGAAAATGCTGAATTTCCACGACCTATGCAAACACAATCTGATTTTTTTTTTCTTTTTTCCTTGACAGAAGTTGTAAACACACTCTGTTTTACATTCTACAGGGGGAGTGACCATAATATGAAATATTACAGAAAATAATTGTATGTTTGGTGAATAAGTAGTTACTGATATTTTTCCTTAAACTGAGGCTACCAAAATAATGTCATATCTGGAATCTGGAATACATTTTATGATATCTCATATATATCATGAAGAAAACAAGAAGTTTTGGGATCCTGTCTTTAAAAAGGATATAAATAAACTGTAAGCAAGCGGACCACCCATGCCACAGCGTGG
Organism: Myripristis murdjan; assembly: GCF_902150065.1. Classification (NCBI taxonomy): domain Eukaryota; kingdom Metazoa; phylum Chordata; class Actinopteri; order Holocentriformes; family Holocentridae; genus Myripristis; species Myripristis murdjan. Next base: position 7,945,401 of record NC_043989.1, read on the forward strand.
GTGAAAGGTCGAGGACTGCACTCAAAGAGTCGACAGGGGCGACCAGAAGACGCTAGCCCTCTTCATCCCCCCCGCTGGAAAATGTGCCAGGTCAGCCTCCATCTCAGGAGGGTTTAAGCACTATAATCTCTAGATGGTAAATCCTCACTCGTTCAGCTTTTCATTGAATGTGATACTTTCAGGAGATATTGTGTTAGCATCTGTGCATGTTTGTGTGTGTGTGTTTCTGTGTGTCACCATGTCAGGCAGTCACAATCTAATACCCCTTGCAGGGAAAATGAGCACTTTTACAACGACTGTTAGAGCTACCACTCCTGCAAACTCCAAAACAAAAGGAGGAAGGTTAGACTTTCGCCACTGAGTGCACATTTACAAAATGAAGTTTAAAAAATAGTTTATTACGTTACGGGCAGGGAATACAAAATAGATCAAGGACCTGTTTCTGATGGGCTCCCGCATGACAAGAATGTTGTGTTACAATGAAACACAAGGTGGAGGTGGGACTGTTTGCACTGAATTTGCTGAAAATGTTTGCAACTCTAAGGCATGCATTTACCTGATCTGGCTACAATGTGAAAATATGGTATACACTCGGCCTATATAATCTGCACACTCAGAGATTCTTATGCATCACTCTTTTGTGTGCGTGTGATGAAGTGCTGCAATTTACCTTTTTGATGTTCCCACTTTTCTTCATATGCTTCTACTCCTGTTAGTGATTTCCTAAATCTAAACCCCCAATTTGAACCCCCAAGATAACCTGCCTGACTGTGTTGCATACAGCTGTGGTTTACAGGTGTATGTGGAAAGATCAACAGCAGTAGTGATACTCAACAGTATAGTAATAGTGAGAAAACTGAGAGAAACTGAGAGTTGTGCCACTTTCTGTAAATGCAACATGCATTCTGGCCCACTGACTCTATTATTGGCAGAGGAATTGGTATCTCTTCTGCAATGGATTTCTCCCTGTACATTATTGATGCAAAACAGCAACTCTACAAAGATACCCTTGCTTTTCTTAGGGTCTGATGCAAAAATCCAGCTGCTTGCAGGTGACAGATAATTGACATTTTTCAAGTGTTTGTACCAGTGTTTTAGCATGGATTGTTCTTTTAGGGCACTATAACAATTGTATATTTTCTTCGAGACAATCTGTTCAGTCTACAAGGTACCTGCATTTTACAACATAATGGAGATACTATAGCGATTAAATTCCACCACTGACTTTTAAAGCCCTCATTCCCAGGCAAGTTATTTTCACTGTTATAAATAGACAAGGAAATGGAGACAGGTTGTTAAAGGCATATGTTATGAAGAGAGAGGCCTGATTAAGATCCTCCACAGGAGGAGAGTTAATCTGCCCTGCTGCTGTTTTATACCAGCTTTTATCAGGAGCACTGGACTCCATGTCAGTACTAGGATTTGCCAACATTCTTCATCATATTCATGTATACAAAGACACACACATGCACATGTACAAATATATATGAATGCAAACAGTTGCAGCTGGTATTGTCACCACTACTGGCCTATCACAGATATATAAGTATCAATATCAGTGGTGTATGTTGGCCAACATACAAAAAAATGACAGTACATACTTATTTAAACACAGTGTGATCATTTTGTAGCTTGTCCAGCAGACCTTTTTTCTTTACAATACTCTACTGTACAGCTGTGAGCTGGCAAAGCAGCGTATCATAGTTGAGCTGATAGTGGCACGGACTGTATTAAGAGATCAAGAAGGTTAACTGTAAAATATCAAGCCAAATATGATCATTAACTGCCATAAATGTGTATTTTAATGTATAAAATTGGCCAATATACGATTATTAGAATTTTTTTTTTACTTGCAAGCATCAATGATAATAGTATCAGCCACCAACCTTCATCTGTCAGGCTCTGGCCAGAAGTGAACCACAGTGAAAATGCACAAATTAATTGGGAATATAAACATATGTGTACACACAGGCACCGACACGTGCCCAATACAAACAAAAAGTAAAGGCAGTACTGTGTGTCAGTGCTTTAACCTGGAGCTAGCTAGAGGCAGGATACCAGACATCTCAGATATCTATTAACATTCATTCATATTACTATAATTATATCATATGATGCTAGTGATATAATTACCCTTACCAACAAACTTTGTCACTATGCGGTATTTACTATATATACTTTGGAATATACTGTACTGCTATTATGCATACACTCTATTTATTCATTATATGCCATTTGCCATGTTTATATCTGTGTGTGTGTGTGTGTATATATATATATATATGTATATATATATATATATATATATATATATATATATATATACACACACACACACAAAAACCTACATGTCATTTAAGGTGTCTTTTTGCATCACCCTCTTTGTGTTTTTACTTGGATGCTGTGGCAATTTAATTTCCTTTTGGGGATAAAAACAAAATATCTACCTATCTACCTGTCTACCTGTCTGTCTGTCTGTCTGTGCTCATGGCAAATAAGATCAAGCACATTTTGACTACGAAAGTTTAGGACAGGTCCTTATAATATTAATAATATTAATGCAAGGCAAGCTTCTTAGCTAAGCAAAACCACGGAGGAGATGGGGAGTGTGTGTGTGTGTGTGTGTGTGTGTGTGTGTGTGTGTGTGTGTGTGTGTGTGTGTGATGTGCATGGGGTGGGGGAGGGGGGACCTGAGGGGGTCTCGCTGGGACGGGAGTCTTTTATGCGACCACCGCTTAATCTGCATTCCTATTGTTTAATCAGCTCCCACATTGCCAAGTGGGCTTCTAATGAGGTGTTGACTCTTCCATATCCTCCCTCCACCACACACACACGCACATGGGAGCAGAAGGCAAAATGGGACAATAGGCCTTCTCCAGCCCCTAGAGACACCGATAAGAGTTAATTAACTGTCTTAATTCTCACCCTGGGTGTTCAGAAACCAACATGTGACATCAGTCAAACTCTGTGTTCTTTCTCCAACAGAGTTGTGTCAACCTTTGGAAACAGGTTAACACACAGACACACACACACACACACATACACTTACACAGTGTGGAAGCTGCAGTACAGCCCTGCAGCCATATTGACCTTTCAGAGCACCTGATTCAAAGGTAGAAAAAGCATCGCCACAAGCGACTAGCTAACCAGCTGCACATCCAGCACAATGCTCTCAGGAGCTCCTATGGCTACAGTTTTTCTTCATCAACTCAATAACCAGTGACTTGTTGAACAGAGGCCAAATTAGACTGTAAATCCCTTCCAGGTCTCTCTGCTTCAGTGGTGCAGTAGAGCAGTTTGGAAAGACTTTGAAATACACAGGACACACACACACACACACACACACACACACACACACACACACACACACACACACACACTCCTCTGTAATGACATCTTCTGACTGCATCAATGCTTTACAGCCATTTGTTTTCATTTATGTCACCCAGGTTGCCCCGCTGCATGTGGACTGTTGCGGCTCATCAGTAACTCTGAGTTATGGCGATGGCCATAGTGTGCCTTTTGATCACACAGAATTGAAATATATTGTTACACTGGCAGCCACTGATGGTGATGATGTATGCTGCAATCCAAACACTCATGCATGCCTGATACAGCTGTAAGCCTTTGAGCAAATATCATCAATACCTATTTACGCGGAGACACATGCACACCACTGGAGTTCTGGACGTTTTGATACTTACTAGTATAGCACTTCATTGGCCTCGTGTCGCTCATATCGCACCGTTTCACACATCATCCTGTAAGGACAGAGGGGGAAAGTGGCAGTTAGACTCCAGTGGGGGCAAGTAACTATTCATGCAAATACATTTTTATTAATTATATAATATAGATGATACAAAATTTAAAAAAAGAAATAAAACAGACATATCAGGAATCAGCAGTATTAAGGGAGACAGATACCCTGCTGAGTTTATTAAGAAGGAAAATTCACTCTCAAATTCTCTTACACTGTCAGATATCAGCAATTCATGATCATCACTCTGGGAGTTATTTTGGAATAGTGGAAGTGTTGCATTTTACTATTTGGGGTGTACCCGCTTTTCCTCACCCTGCCTTGTCTACTTCCACATCAGATAATGATTTCCAGTGTTTCCCAGAGTGGTAGTCGACATCCCCCAGAAAAGGGAACTTGTTGCTTTTAATCAAGGATGAGTGAGTGTATGGGCATAAAAATAGCTTGAAAGTGTGATAATTCAGCAGAGCTGATAGTTGTAGTAAGAACAGGCGAACAAGGATTTTTTATGGCAGCACCATGTTATGGAAATTTAGATTTTTTTGTTACTTCTGTCATGGATTTTTCCCTGTATGACTGTTGGCTGCTAGTGCAAAATGGTGAGTCTTGACAGAAGCCTTTGCTTTGTGATTCTGAGGGGCTGACACTGAAACCACTGATATGGCAGGTTGCTAGAAAATGTGGTATCAAACTCCACTGTGCAATCATCTCCATGTGATGTCATCTGCATTTGTAGTAAACGTATTTGCAGGAATAACCAAAATATGCTGCCAAAAAAAAAAAAAAAAAAATCAGATATGGCAAATAATGGCACAGAGTCCAATTGTATTGTCACTGTGATCAAATGATTCACCGATACTCCCATTAAAAAGCCAGAAGTTTTGGTGTTGTTATTTTTTAAGTTTAGTGTTTTATAGCAGACATTTTACGAGTTCATTTAAAAGTGCCTTAATTTTGCCAACTAACTTTACTCCATATGATTTTTTCTCACAGCAATCATTTCTCAAGAGTAGGAGGTCACATTTTTCAAATAGCAGATCTCTCATTTTGGAACCAAAGCCTTCGCTTCCACAAAGTGTGAAAAAGTCACCCTCATCAAGCTTTCCCAAAATGCCTCCAGAGGAGAGGCACGCCTTGGAGTGTGCCTCAACTGTACAAAGAAGCAACGACGGTAAACAATGGCTGATCAAAAAAACAAAAGGCTTCAAAAATAGCTGGGGGCGGCCGTCGTGTTCTAGCCCCATTGCACAAGGACCAAAAAAACAATCCTGATGCTAAAAAACAAGTCGGTGTGAAAGCACCACACAAGAAAAACAACACATTCCTCCCAGATGAAATGCAGAGGAAAAAAAGCTACGCCATAATCCCATAGTTGGTGGGATTTCTGGTCCGTTGAGGAGGATTTTTTTATACATTTAGAGAGACCAAAGTACACATGAGAGCGTGATTGGTCACTGGGTCCATGGGGACATTCTTTAGGCTCCAACAGGGTGGGCAGTGAGGAAACATGGAGGGAGAGGGGCTGGTGTGGGGTGGGAGGCCTCCCAGAGGTCACCCAGTGGAATGTTCCAGCATGCGGGTCATGTGCTGCTACATTGTTCCCTCACCAGTGTAATTCACATGTATGCACACAAGGCATGCTGGGAAAGGACTCCGGACATGCACTGTTTGAAAAGACTGTGCCATATGAAAGACTATAAGATAAACATAGTGATATGAAGGCAAAGGGCATTATCAGGCAGTCCTGGCAATATTAGAATTGCATAATTACATGAGGTTAGGTTAAGAAGTTTGAAGTCAGGTTTAGGGTTATCCCAATTTATCTGAATTATTATTATTTTTTGGTTATTGGTATATTTGCATGTCCATGTCTTCCCTATCCAATGTGAAGGTTGTTTTCCAACCATTTTTTGTTTTTTTAAAGACAGTATTTGACAATATCCCACTTATCTTTTATCTATTTTTTTCATTTTGTTTATTCAAACATTTCATTTAAAATAGATTTACTCTTGTGACAGCTTTCTCCCATATCGGTCAAACCCCAGTCTGGATGGCACAAGGCACGATTTATGGAAAAACACATCAGTTTTATCAGCATACATCACAAAGTGAGGGTGTAATAGTGAAGAGCATCCCGTCCCCTGTATCTCAGACCACAAAAATTCACCCTATGGGCCCAAATGAATTTCTGCTATCAGTCATGGACACTGGTGGGACGGTATCCTGAGCAGCAGCATGTGAGACGCTCTGTCCAGAGAGGGCTCTTTGGTATCCTTTGGCAAACATGAGTGTGCTGTGTGCAGTTTACTGATGTGACTTGACATGATTTCTGGGTGCTGAAGTTCAAACAGTTTTCAAACCGTTACCTTTCACTGCCATTTGCAGCAAAGAAACGTGCAAAATTGCTTGGTGCAGCTTTGAATCACACTCTCCGAACCTTAGGGTGTGAACCGGAGCAGGAGACTACCTTTTTCATCCACAGACCACAGTGGATGATCGATTCTACAACACACCAGAGATTTTTACTGTGTAACTAAGCCAACTATGTATTTTTAGGGTGGAAAAGGGCCTCCAGACAATTGCTGGTTATTTGCAAAAGCAGCTGGTAGTGTAACTAGGACACAAATTTAACAGTACTTGGTCTGGTGGCAGGTGGTAATTTCCCACCCTTGTCGGAAAGTCACATGGGGAGATCCACATTACAATGGGGCCCACTGAAAAATTCTTAACAAAGCTAAAAGTACTCTACTAATACCAATCCACCAATTATAATGAAAACCTGCTTTCAACAGCTTTGGGAGTGTGCAGAAGCCAGCGTGAAGCTCATGCAGTCTGCCTGTGCACAGCTGTCAGTGACCAACTCATAAGAGCACTGAGATTGATTGCTGTCCCTCAGAGGAAAGGCATGTTTTTAATCCATGTGTACTTCAAATATCAGTGTGATGTAAGTGCGCAGCTGCGTTTCAAATGTTGGGGTCAAAAAAGGTGTGATACCCTTGCTTAAGGCCAAAAATAATTCCTCCTTCAATAGAGGAAGAAGGTGTTGCATTTCATATCATGTTAATGTTTTATATGCCTATGAAAGCCAGCAGATTGTGTCGCTTTGTTATCTAGATGAGCAACAAGCATAAGGAGAACTGACTCACTTCAACATTAATCAAGCAAAATAAACACTGCTTTAAACTGGAACTGGGCAATATAATCGGGGTAGGGAAAGCAACTTTTTCATCTTCCAGCTACAGTCGGTAATATATTTTGGTCAATCGGACTATTTCATCAGCCAGATAAATTTTTTAGAGTGAAAATAAACCACACATGAGCAGTGATTACCTGCCAGAGTGGCTGGCACGTTAGAAAAACTTAACAGACAAAATTTACCAGCATTTGGCCAGTAGGATGGTGTTAATTTCCCACCCCCGATTACAACCATCATGGAGCAGACAGTGAGGACTTGTCAGTATTTAATTTGCATTTGAAATTCATACAATTGGAACATTAAGACCCAAGTTATGTTAATTACGAGGAGTGAGTGCAGACAGTCACCTCAGCTGGTGCTCTCGTAGGTTGGACAAGGCCTCCATCCCGTGGAGATAGGAGTAGACGATCTCCAGGTCCTGTAGAAGAAGAGAAGAGGGGCCAGTCAGAGACAATCAAGTTTCGGTGAAAACAGCAAAGCAAAAATGGCACAACACCATAAAGCTGGGGGATATATGATTATTATATTTATGCTGTGGTATGAGACTAAAGAGCATCTGCAATTTTTGATATTGTAGTACTGTGATAAATTATTGTATTTTCCTGGGTTTAAAAACTGCATGAATGTAAGAAGTTATGTGATTTTCTGAACTTACACTGTGTTACCTATTCTGTTATTTGCCTCTACCAGCTTGGTCATTATATCCACACTCCCTATGACTGTTTATCTCTTTGAATGGACCGACAAATCATCAAAATATTGCATTTGAGGTATTCAGTCAAAGACATTAGGTTTTGTTGTGTCTGTATCGCCCAGCCCTAATTCCCCACCAAGACAAGTAAAGTTGCCAGCACAAAACAATTTCAAACACACTGTGTTGCCCAGAGAATGACTGTGTATTTGTGGTGAAGCTTGAATTACTGATTAGTCATAGTGCAGAGGATAAGCTGGCAAGTCATACAATGAAATACATTTTACAAGGACACTGACATTGATTTGTGCGACTGAGCACTGGAATAGAAGGCGGCAATAAAGCACCGCACAGAGAGAATAAAAGAGCTACACTGCATAGCTATAAACTCCCCATTCAGTGACTTCATCAAGTGACCCAGTGAGCGGCTCTCAGGTTGTGTGGCACCCATCCAAGATGGAGGTGAAACAAAGTGCCCTCTCTGAGCGCTGGCAGGCCACACAGCTACTCCACTGTCTGTTGGTACACACTGGGGCACTGACTGTGTGTGTTTGTGTGTGTGTGTGTGGTGGTGGAGGGTTGGGCAGTGTGGAGGGGTCACGGCGACTGGGATGGCTTTGTTGGCGGCAACTGGAGGTAGATGTGGCGACACAGGAGGGACAAGAGGGGGTCTGTGTAAGACCCCAGACACACATGTAAAAACCAGTCAGCGCAGCCACCCTGTCTCTATGTCATGTTTCTGACAGCAACAATCATAAGATTATTGAAAACGTGATGGAAAGCTGACCACGAAAAAGTAAATAGATGCTTTGTTTATCCCTAGGTTTCCCAGTATCAGCACTCCCATGTGTAGGAGTGTCCCCCAGTAAGACCTTCATATGGTTAATTTGAACTGGGAAATAGAAAATACATTTTTACAAACAACACATACATAATGGATGTATATTTGACTGCAAAAGACACCATAAGAAAATATTACTTAAACAACTTATTTCCAGTGTGATCCTTAAAAACAACCTGACACACAACACAAAAAACTATATAAATAATGAAAAGCTCATGACATAATTGGCTCAAACTGGCTAAGCTAGTCGGTATTCAGCTGAACTTCAAAGGTAAACACAGGCAGTGGTTATGGGCACTTGAGTGAAAGAAAACCACACTCAAAACCTCTTGGAAGCGGTTAGTTGAAAGTATAATAAAATCCTTATCACCACCTGTTACAAATTACCGTGTAAATCTTACAATCAACAAATTTGTGGGGGCAAAAAAAAACTTTTTGGAGCCTGTGCAATAATCTCTTAGGAGAACAATCAAAATTAAGTTTTGAAACTACATCAGTACAAGGGTGTTGGCCCCTCACAGCAAGCCAAAAAATGCTGCTGTATTGTATTTGGGTTGGGCCTTGATGAACCGGACAATGAAAGAAAGCTGGGTTGCCTTGGGGGTTGCCTAGCCCTGGTTACATCACACAGTGATATCCTCACTAATCAGATCCTTATGTACAGGGTGTCTGTGGTCAGGAAAACGCTAAGCATGAGGACAGCCATTTAGTCTGGCCAATGTTCAGACACCGGATGCCACCTACTGGAGGGTCAAGAAACTGCAGAATTGGTTATGGTAAATGAATACATGTAGGCAGTGTGCAGGAATCAATGCCACGGCAAGCTGACAATAAATGTGACAAATGTCTAGTAAACTAAAACGCACATTGAAATGTCAGATGCCCACCTCTGTGAGCACCATACATAATCAGCATCAGTGTATTCACAATGATGTTGCAGATATTAAGATATGTGCATGCTGAATTTAATGTATATGCCAGTTTATTTGTAATGCAGTGGTTATTAAAACGTCTGCCCACATGTGTAAATGTCCTCCAGAAAAATTAAGTCTACACACAAAAAAGCTTTTGGCAGAGTGGCATTGTAAGCAAGGAGACTGTCACTGATCCAGCAGACCCAGTTAAAGTAGCCAACCTGCTGAGATGCCCCCTAACAAGATGCTAAATCCCTTCCAGATCCACGGTGCTGTCCTGTAATTGACCCCAACCTCTCACTTCCCTGTGGTGAAGTCCACTTCAACAACAACAACAACAACTGTTATCTACTACTACTATCCTCCAAAGGTAACTAAAACCTATAAAGAATATCTGTAAGCATCATTTCAGCAAACATGGAAAAAATGTCTGCAGTGATCAGTCATCTTGGGTGGTGGCAGAAGCTGGTTTTGGCATTGAATTGACCACAGAATATGAAGAAAATCAATTTGAACCATTGATTTTTTTCATCCAGCAACTGATACCCATGTCTTGCAAGTCATGACTTTGACTTGGAATTTGGTTTAAGGCACAACATTTCCACAAAAGAACCCATAAACAAGGCCTCTGGTTTCTAAATGGTAAGTCAGATAAAGCATGCCATTGAAAGCAGCTTTCACTCATCTAGAACACAGATCAGTGCTCACTTTGAGGAAATGAAACGGGATAAATAACATTAACTTTGAATTGCATTAACTAATCAAGCAGACCATAATCCACGCAGCATGTCAACACTAGGTGGCAGTATGGAGTGTCTCTTTTCCCATTCCACAGTGACATCACATTGAATGAAACAGCGCCACTCAAATGCAGCCTCACAGGGGGAAATATGCAAAACCATCAATTGTGGCTTCAGTCTCAAATATTTCAGATTGGCTGTATGGAAAGAATGTAAAGGACCCCATCTTTTCCACTCTCTGCATTTTCCGGTGTATTTTTTTTTATTCTTCTTCTGTCTTGGCCCCTTTTAGACTGGGCCAAGCACAGTCACCACAAAATACACAATTAGAAGATTTGTTAAGGTTTGACGTGAAAGTGATAGTTGTGTGTAAACACGGACAATGATTCAGCAGCTCGAATCGAGTCTAAAGCAACCATCACAGTTCCAAGAGCTTCGGGCGACAGTGCTTTTTCCATGAAATTCAGCTGCTATTGTTTCAAACAGGTCAGATATGTAAAAATAAAATGCCTGGCATGGTGGAATAGCAATACCAGCAGCAGCAGAAGTGTATGCTTTTGCCAATCTAAGTACGCACATCCAAAGGAGAATGTATTTGATTTATACTTTCAATATTGCTGAGGCGTTGTCTTCTTGATTTTAAATTGACCCCTCATCTTAAAAGCAGGTTCAAGTTCTCTGCTCTACATTAATGAGACTGGGGCTCATTACCTAGTCACAGGAAGGAGATCAGAACAAGGGGTACGGAGCTGAAACTGGGGCACACTGATGCATCAAGCCAAATTCTGCTCATTGTGCGCGCTGAACAAAGACACAGCTCGTTCATTTTTCAAGAGCTGTGGCTCTCTTGCTTTATTTTAGGCTAGCTCCCACACTACCCTACTATCAGCAACTAATCCCTCCCTCTTCCTTTTTCAAAGTAATCCTTCCAGGAATACAGGTGGCCCCCACCAAAGGGAAAAAACATACCAGGATGCCGTTCTTCATAAAACCTTGAGAATACAAACCTGCTTGCGCAAGCTACCCATGACATTCCTTACATACCAGTTACATATTGTAAATTGCTTTTATTGTAACTGTAAACTTCCTGGGTTTCTTCCTTGATGCAACTCAATATGTTGTTCCTTTACACCTTCACCGAGGGCAGACGGTAGCACTGTAATGTAGCCAAACTAGTGGAGGCATTTCCTCTCGAGGATACAGATTAAACAATAGCAAGCCTTGTCTTCTCTGTTTAGAGCCCGAAATCACAATCTGACCAGTGCTGCTCGCCTCCATTCCCTACCCATTATGTAAGGCCCACAGGGAAAGGGTGCAGCAGTGGCTCCATGCCAGCCTGTTGAGTGGCAGAGCAATCAGTGGGCAAAAGCAGTTCAAGGAAGCAGCAATGTTTTTCTCCATTGTGCTCATCCAGACTTTGGGAAATACAAAAAGGACTCAAGGCTGCAATGAAAACAAACGCACTGCAAAATGCTGCTACTAATTTCCACTGATATGTCTATCACTGTTAAAACCCAGATTAGTGACCTAGGGCTGCATGATATTGACTGTTAAAACATTTATAATAAAATAAATAAATAAATAAATAAATAAAGCTGGTTGCAATACAAACAAGGAACTATTAAACATCTGCAAACATAACTTCCTTTTCTGGTGCTGAAAAAATGTTCAAAATTGTAGGCTGAGGGGTAGATAAGGTAATGCTTTTAACTGACTTAGTTTGAATAAACTGCATCAATAAATCCTGCCTACATGAAGAGATTGAGCCTGACATGCCATACGATTTGCAGGTCAAGGATTCTAACACCAGAGTACCTTGATCATGATTTGTCTGAATGCCTGTTCCCACTGAGACAAAAAAAAAAAAAATGCAGCCACCCGCAATTTATGTTGTGATTTCAATGTTTTTTTTTGTTTTTGTTTTTTTTTTTTCAATTGCTCCAGCAGCCCTAGCCTATCCCAAACCAGGGATAGGAGCATAATGGCTCGGCTTTCCTTATCTCTTAACACCACAGTGTCTGTTTGCTAGATAGGAAGGCTTCCTCCACTTGAGCCCTTTCACTGGCCCAAATGGTCAATCCATTTATTCATTTAGCTCTGGCTGAATGCAGATAGCAGGCCTCAGCGTCTATCACCCACTGTAGGCAAACATCAAAGGAAAGGTTGCAACCTTTGAAAGACAATGGGGCACTGTGGGAGCAATCAACAAAGACCAACAGGTAGAGAGATCAAGGATATTTCTAATAACCTCAACCAGGCGTGGATCTGAAGGATATATTGTTTTTAAAATGTCATTTCAGCTCTTGCACAGGTCTGGCCTAGACAAACAATCACCTTTGTGACAAAAACACTGACATTAGATATGCATTAGATATGCATTACAGCGTACGGTAGAGTCCATGTAAATTACTCATTATGGGTCATTCTATTTTTCGTCTAATATATTCTTCATAGTTTAAGATATATAAGTATGCATATACTCTATGTACATATCCTGCACTTCTTTTATGTTGCTGTTTTGCACTTCAGATGGGATGCTAAACTTCATTTCATTGTTTGAGTATTTGTACTTATCAATGACAATAAAGTTTAATCTAATCTAATCTAATCTAATTCTTTGCAATTAACATACATATAAATTGTGCTGAATAGTAACTAATGTGTATTATCCCAAAATAGACACACAGATGATTCAAACATAACAAATTCCAATCCTTTTTATGAGAGTGTTTAGGGACTACTGCCAATCCCATTTTCTTGGTACATCATCTAATTTTTATGTTTATGATGAAAAGAGAGCCATTAATGTGTGCCGAGGGACTGAAACGGTGAAGAGGCAGGAGATGATTCTCCGTTTTTATTTGACATCAGAAAGCTATGACCAAGTGTTATACACCCATAAAGCTAGACACATGATGGGTGTAATGAGAGTTTCATTGGGGGCAATGACCTCGCCTGGTCACCGAGTGGAGTAAATCAATGTTCCTGTCTCCTCTGTGGAAAACATCACATAAACTGAGGCATCTTCCATCTCTAGCTGTCTGCTTGTCTGGATGCACGCGTGGCTCTTGTCTAAACATTACCAAGGGAATCCATGTATTAAGTGATTCCATTTCCATTTAAATTCTTTGGCCAACCTCCAAAACTTGTTGCAACTTTCAGCGGAAAAAGCTGATTAGCATCCTAAGCCTAATATGATTTGAACCCTAATTAAAAAATCATCTCCATCTTGAGTGAAAGTGTCGACCCAGTGCTGTTGCATAATAGGTAGAAAATCAGCTGAGGGAAGGAGCAGCCAAGATTGTTTTCATTCAATGGGTCCCCACACAGCAGAACTTCTAACTGCCAGCTCTAAACGGCTTTTCTTATTCTAATTCTTAGAAAGAGAAAGAGAGAAAGAGAGAGAGAAAGGGAAACAGAAAAAGAGAAACCAGAGTGGCCTACTGCTGTGAGGCATATGTCGTTCTGTCATCTCTGCCAGGCAACTTGTAAGAAACTTGTCTGAATCAGTTTTCACAGTGAGCCACATCTCTCTGGCACATGGTGCAATGCCCAATCCTCTCTTTTGTTGCAAACAGCGGCTTGAGAAGCAAGCCTGTGCTTCAAAGGTTGTCGGTTCAAATCCCAGCCGAGAAAATCTGAGCCGAACAAGACACGGTCTCCCTCATCAGCCACTTTGAAATGCCCCTGAGTCTAAGTATTTGACAGCCAACTGCTTCAGTAAAGTTGCTCCATGGCCAAAAGTAGGAGACTGTGACTGCTATAGAAATCTCTTATGTTTCCGTGACCAAATGAAGGCGGAGTAAGGCGTCTTTGCAAAAGGGCAGAGAAACTCAGAGAATTGAATTATGGCTGGAAAAACAGTAATCAACAAAACACTGAAAATGCATTGTCAACTACTACAATGTCCAATTTGGAAGAGACAGCACTGAACAGACAAGAAACATCTACCAGTCTGCTCATTACATCAGCCATGTCTAAGATGCTTACTACCTTGATCCCTTGCAGTCAAGTGAGGAATGGACGTTCTAATCACGTTGCTTTGCAGAGGAAGGATTTGTTGTCGTTCTGTTTCAGAAAATAACTGTGAAAAGCACAAATTAATCCCCCGCGACTCGGGAGCCAGGACGACCTAGTTTCACAACAATTGCTCACTTGTCACTGCGGGGTGATATTTTACCCCCATACCTTCACCCTCTGAGCTTCACCCTGGCCAGTTCAAGGTTGGAATCAAACAGCGAGGTGGTACAGTATGCAAAAAAGAACAACATTAAAATGCCAAAAAAAACAAACAAACAAAAAAAACAATCATACTGCAATTGCAATATGAAATACAGTATGTGTTGGAACAGGATTTTGATTTTCAACATTTACATTAAAATTGTTTCACATTTCTCATTGCTATGTATGGAAAAATGCTGTTTACTTGCACATTGGAAACTGCAGTAATCAATCCAGCAGTTTCCATATTTTTTTGGCAATTATTTAAGCAGCCACACCCCACCACTATATCCAGAACATTCCTATAGACTTCTGACCTTTTCCATGTTTTCCAGATTAGCCTTTTTATGCCAGCAACCGCTCATCCAGTGATGCATTGGTATTCCCAGATCCCCTTACCGTGACAGCAGAGGGGCCGTCTTGTGTGTCAGGCCAGGGTGAGGCCTACATTCCTCAGATGACACTGGCTAGATAATGTCTCAGTGTCCATACCAATAACACACGCACACGGCCTAAAGGGGGCCATGGCGGCTATGCCGACCATCCCACCCCCTGCTGCCTGCTAACCTCTGGAAGGTATGGAATACCAAGAGGAGGGGCTATGTGGGTCATCCATTAGAATAAGGCATCTGGTGCCCTGCTGCATTCTGGGCCACTAACACCACTATGTCTTTGAGATACTGACAGACCGTTATGCTTGGAAGCTTTTCCTTACTATTACAATATGAGGAGTGATATGTAGAAATTGTTTTTTCTACATTTTTTTCATTAATTTACATTAAAAATGTGTGAAAATCAGATAATTAGGTTTTCTCAGTTTGAGATGATGAAAGAAAACTTGAAAACTTGCAGACCAAGAACTGTGCAGAACACTAGAATACCATTTTAAAGACCGTCCCCTATAATTAGGAACAAAAAGAGAAAAAAAAGAAAGAGAAAAAAAGATCTGTCCCCTTGTGATTTAGTAATTGCAGTAGTCAGTATTACAGTTTTGACTGTTTCAATTAACTCGACAGCGCAGCAGAGCACACGCACAATCAGCTCTCATTATTTAAACTGGTAAATGTCCCATTGTGGCCCAACGCAAACACAGGAAAAAATTCCATACATTCTGCAGCTTCTCCACCTTCGTCTATACGGCTGTTGATGAGAGGAAATGTCGGTCTAATTGGCATATGGCTTTTTAATGAGATAAGCAGCCTGTGACTATATGACAGATATGCAACTGAATAACACTGTAAGGAGAGGCACATAATGAGGCAGACAGTACCGCTGTATGATGAAGTAGACGGAGTGTAGTTGTGTGAAGTGGTAAACAGAGCACTGGGAGTCAGACACAGTCACTGCTGAAGGTTGGAAGGTCATGTTGCCTACGGCGCAGTATGTGTAAGTGGCAATATAGTGCACTATACTGTCTGTTCAGCACAAACGCTGCAGCATGTCTGTGTCAGTGTGCCAAGTGGGACTTGGGAGGGCCGCTCCCCCCCTGGAGTAGACGAAACAGCAACGATAGCAGTTTATTCCAAATGTGCAGAACTCTCATAGTACACCTCTGGGGCAGAGGTATGAAGCCTGGACAAGTGGGTGTCATTGTGCGCATGTCTGTGTGTGTGTGTATGTGTGTGTGTTTGTGTTCTCCTGCCTTTGTTTGTGTATGCCTATGTAACAGGGTGGGCAGCAGCTGTCCTTGAATCTCTATTGACAGAGAGTGTGGGACCTGCTGGGTATTTTTATCCATTAGCCTGTGTGAGAGAGCAGGTGGAGGCTTTGTGGACCACAACAAGGTCACACAGTGATGAGCACCGCTACGCCGCTATCGGTGGCTGCTCTGGCCAAACATCAAGGCCCGGGTGCCTGTTTTCCAAACACTACATAAGCTTTGATAGCAAAGGCCACCACTTGGAGACTGGAAATTTCTAAAAACACTCAATTAATTTTGGTGGGGCAAATGTCATTAACTTCATGAATCAATATCTTCTAAAATATGACTAATCCAATCTGTAAAAACTGCCCAAGAAATATAATTACTTATCCTTTAGCACTTGTCTAATTTATCATTTTACATGAGTGGCACCTGTTCTCAATTTGTGGACTGAAGGGAATGAACCTCTTCAAACGTCCTTCATGTTTTGTCATTAGGACTGCACTAAAACATGTGCCATCTGAACGAGGTTGGCACATACTGCACCAAGCTAATTAGCAGTCCTGTCAACACTAAGGACTTGGTATTAATTCAGCAGGCTAAACTAACGGTGCACATGGTACCTCTACAACATCCTCTCTCTCTTCCATTGTGCATCTGATGTTGAATTGAGTGCTGAGCAAGCCGTTACACTTCCACTGCCACCTGTTTGGATGGAAACTTTTTTTTTCCCTTTGTCCACAGGCTACAGCATCTGTTATATCCAGCCATCAGCAACTTTCCCTGTTTTAGCTTTTGTTAAATAGCATAAAACTCCTAAATGGTGATTCATCATCTGCTGAAATGGCTAGTAAAACAGATTCGCTTTATTCACTATACCAAGTTTTAAAAGCGTTTGGTGGCCACAGATTATTTCCCACCATGTTCAGGCCGGCGGTGGACATGGTAACTGGCTAGAACAGGAATCAGGGAGGCATGTGAATGAGCTTAACACCACCTACTTGAGCTGCCAGCATAAAACCCTTAAGAACCAAAGTGCGCCGATCCTCCTGAAGCATGGAAATTGGATGCATTCTGAACAACACAAGTACCAGCCGATCCCTGCTTTCTGCAGCCAAACAATTTCATTCCTACTCCAAATGAATCTCTTTTTTGTCGCCATTGTGTAGCAATACAAGGGGAGGGTCCTCAGTGTCTGTTGTAGTAAAGGGGCTACTTAGGGCTAGTCATGTGACAGGGCAATTATTAAGGGTACATGTGTTGTGGACAGGGAGTAAGTGAATAACAGAGAAGTCCAAACAGAAAAAAAGAGAGAAAAAAAATGCTCTCAAGTGTTTGTGCATGTCGTCCCCCATAAAACTCAAATCAACAAGTAAGTGTGCTTTCATAGACAATCAATTTTCACTTGGTTGTTAGCTTGTCAAAATCAAAGGTATGTGGGTCACTGACCTCTCCAACTCATCTGCTTTGAGGCTGCCCTGCCAGCTGGCACATTAGTCAGTCTGTGTTGTTTTTGTGCATGTGAGTATGTGTGTGTGCGCATGTGTCTTGAGTCAAGCTCCTCCTTAAAAAAAAAAAAACACCAACTCTTGCTCATGCTCATGATAAAGATTGTGTCGCATAAAGAGTTATCTCGAGTATCATGGAGGCATGTCAAAACATACCTGAGTTAAGAATGGATGTTTATATTATTGCTGTGACTCACCATGATGATAACTGCTTGCTACGATATGATAGCAAGACATCACTAACAGTTAAAAATAAAACAAAACAAAAATAAAAAAAGAGAGAGAAACATCAATCAAGCAAAAATTCCAATATACTTTGTTGTTTTCCAGCTTACATTGCTTTTAGCAAAACTGCTGGTGACACTAATGTTGAAATATTCCATGCAGTTGTACACAACAAGTGAATGCAATTACTGCACTGATGCAACTGTGATTATTGAAGTGAATGTTTCAGCTGCTTCACACCACCACAACTGTAGGATCCTCAAAGAAAACAGGATCATTACATAAATGGTCAGCAATCCAAAATTTCATTGTGGTAACTAAAAAAAAAAAAAAATCCCTTAATGTAATGCTTATGACAATACAGCCGCTACCCTTGCTCTATGGCAGTAAACACCCCTTTAATAATTGATTGTAAATAAATATACATATTTCATGACAGCGATCACCTTTTCCGCAGAACGGGCGTAACAAAAATGGCTGCCATTCTGTACGGTGTAGTCCATGGATAATGCAGAGAGCTAAGTAATGAGGTAATGACACATACTGATTTATTATGGAAAATGTGAAAACTGGGGTAGGTTGTGTTGAGCATATGATTAAGAACTGCATCATCCATATTAAAAGGAGAACATGTATTAACTAGACCAATCAATGTGAGTGTAGGTCTGCTGAGCAAAAGTGACTCTGCTGTGTGCAGTTGGACAGATCATTAAATTAGAAAAAGCAATAAACACATTGAGGACATGACGACACTGCACTACTGTTGTGCCCTTAGGGGTGACAACAAACCAAGCTGTCCGTGCTAAGTGAGCATTAGCTTGCCTGCAGGTCTTCAATCTGGTGTTGTTTTAATATTATCAACACAACATTAGTCAAGCCACACTGATACAGGAACTCACAACTATCTAATTAGCGCTGAATCTCATTCGCAGAGTTAGTTGCACCCTGCAACACTGAAGTGCTGTCACACAGGGTGCAAAGTCAAAGATATCTAGGGTATCACAAGAATAAATTAAAGATCTGAAATGCCAGACTGTATTAAGAAAACTCACAAACTATAATGGAAAACAATTTTAAACTAAGGCTCAAATGTAACTGGTTTTGAACATGTTGTTCCTCAGTTATATGGACTCACAGCTTGAGGGTGTTTAGTCTTTGCAGAAATTAGCAAGAATGACCATTTGTTCAAGTATCACTCTTATTTGTGTAAAGTGGTGTGTGAATATCAGGGTTAATACCAGTGTTTTGTGCATAAGTGTGCTGCACAGAAGTATCAGTGGACTTAAAAATGTGTATCTATCCTCGGGAAATCTTGAGGACAAGACTTCAACTGTTGAATTTTTTTCCTAACATATGCATTTTTATGCGCCCAAACAGGAAACCATCATATTAGAAGTTTTTTTTTTTTTTTTTTGTCCACTGTCTGTGCTTGAAAGTGAGAAGTAGATACCAAATGAGTGACAGTGACAACCTCAGTCGAGTTTTTACAACCTCCAGCCTACTTCCTCTTATCAGTCTGTGACCGCAATGCTGCAACATGTCAACCACCACTGTGACCACAACCTCATTTAGAGTCAACCACTGTTCCCAAGAACAAACACAGCCCCAGCACACAAACTGCAATAAAAGCTGCACAATTAATAATGTATACTCCTGTATTCCATTTTTGTGTTCATAAATTTAAACAATAACTCTGTCCTAGTTACATAATAACAGACCAGAATAGAAATGGTACACTGGTGTTTGCCAATTTCATTTGCCTTTGTGTAACTTTGTATAGTAAAATATTTAAGGAAATTATCCTTGACAAAACCAATCCATCTGGGTACTAGTAATAGTAGAATACAGGTATATCAGCAATACTCAATCATTTTATTTTATTCAGAATTTCCCCTCCATTCAAAAATAGTTGCGATGTTTAAATAGATGCAAAGATGCAATAAAATAATTTTGCACCTTGCACCAATCATCAAGACTTATGATTGTGATGACATATCTAGCAAAAAAAAAATTGTGCTTATCATTTCAGTGATGATTGTGGAGTCCTAACCACAACCATGATCCAATGTGGATTCAGTGGTGAACTCTGACCAATCCAGAAAACAAAAGGATCTTTCAACTCCACCATTCAACCTCATCGTTGCAGGTCCAAACCTGGGAACAAAGCCAACTGTCCGGCCAAATGAAACTCGCTCCATCTCGCCCAAACAAAGACCTCAAAGAGGCGCAGAGCAATCATCACAAAGTTACGCAACATCATAAAAAGATCAATTCATGGACACTCAAAGCCAAAACAAGGAGAAATGGGTAGGGTGGATAAAACGGGATGGGGATGCGCTTTAATCTTCCCAGGGCAAATGGTTTGCTGAGTGGCCTAACTGATCCAAAAACGCGCTGTTCCAGCTTTTCCCCTTTCTTCTGCCCAATTATCTTGACACAAATAGAAGCCAAACGCTGGAGGAGAGTTACTAATGAAATCTGCTACAGTTCCACAATGGGAAAAAAATAACACTAGGTCTCAACTCCGGCGGGGTTGAATGCTATGCTGTGACTGTATTCATTTGGTCTGTTCCCTGCACTTTACCATCATTAATCCTCAACCTTTCCTCTGTTGCAGATTTCAGATCCCCAGTTGGAGTATTTATGGAATTCAATAATCAATCTCAACTCTCTGCAGCTTCTCCCACAGCACTCTTTGCAAAGTAATTCCAGCATTACAATGCTACTGTGCCTAGTGGTTGCTAAGGAACAACGAGAATCTCTTTCACTACGAGAAAGGCTTTCACCAGAGCCAGATTTCTCGTCTTGGGCCCCAAGGCCACAAACACTCCCTAGTCATCAGACAGGCATGGGATTTTGTTGGTAGGAAATCTGAGGTGAAAAATGGCAGCATCCTCTGCAACTGATGAGGTGAATTATTCTCTAAAACAAAGTCTTGTTGACTTTCTCAGTGGCGGCATACTGAGACATGCTTTAATCAATAGCACAATAGAAGTTCCTGTGAGAGAAATGACAGTCCTAACGGTTTCTAGAGAAAGACAGAAAAGGAATTTCTGAACAGTGCCAGTACCTCATTGAAAACACTTAATAAAATGCAATCATATATTTCATTGCATCTGCAATTAATACAAGCAGTAAACATTAAGTCCTAACAAGGCCACATGGGAAGCAATGAATACTGCCTGATTCAACAGACCTGGGAGACTGTCGTTTGTACAAATGTTACACTTAACCTGCACAATCACATTACAAGGAAAATGAGGCTACATGAAAACACATGTATGCATGACATGATATTTTAGGTAAGAATAAAACATGCACTGTGTTCAATCTGCCAATCTGGTGCACTAAATTCCTACTCTCAATTTAAATGCAACCTTGGCAATGACAGACAGTGGTTGCAAATTTGGAGTGTTTCCAGAGGGTCTCTGGGATCCAGGGCTATCAGTACATGGACAGCATGTTCCCTTTGAGCTGGGAGCAAGCCAGCAGCATTGCCTTTGTTAGTAACTACACAACATTGTCATGAACAATCTTTGAAAATTGCAGCCACAATAGAGCGGGGTCTAGCGTTTGCCTGTGCTAGGTGTGACACCTCACTTCTCTCTCTAAAGGGGTGTGATTGTCACACTGTAAATCTTCGATCCAAAAAGGAGACAATGGTGGTGTTGTTTCCTGAGGCCTGGCTCTTGTGAGCTGATGTTTTTGGTGAGCTGCCAGCTAAGGTCACACCAGCTAGAAAGAGATACGGATGCTGTGAGTGGCATTTAATACTCGTTTCCTAGCGTGTTCAAGCTTGTCTTTCTGGCACATTTAACCTACAGTGTTTCCTGTGCGAAACCAAGTGCATTCTACAATAATGAGAGCGCAATCATGAGCCATGCATTAATATCCTGTGTAGGATTTTTTGGCACTGGAAGTGTCAAGTCCTGCTCTAGCCCTGCTCAGGATTCAAGGATAAAGTGTTGAATTACTCACTACCTGACTTGACTGGAAAAAAGCAAATGTACGCTTGGTTTTATAACCTGTGTTTATTATGTGTACCGCATTGGTGAGCCCAGCCTGCCTGGTCTTCAATGGAAGCTTCCTGTTTACAAAGTTGCCTTATGATCCCACCCAAGGCCTTTTCACTTGACTCGGACTAAAATAGGCCTAAGCTCCAGACGGACGGGGATTTCAGGCTATATCCTGAGGATGTTTTACAAAAGAAACACGGTGAACCATGTTGGGCCATTGTGATCTTTCTGGACTTCAGTCACATATGAAGGCTTTCCCTTTTCTTGGCAATGCTCAAGCTAGTAACATCAAAGAAATTAGTAATACTGTTTCTTGTTTTTATTTTTATTTTTTTAAACCATTACATTAAGCTTTTTTTTTTTTTTTTTTTAAAAAGGCCTCATAAAATTATTGCTAATTCTTCTAGCACAGTATACCAAATTGCATTTATTTTCGCATACTGTATTCTACACAGCATAAATGAACCTAGATTTTAGAATGGAATTCACTGGGTTCGGCCATAATACATTTCTTTGTTTAAAACTGTTGGGCATAGGTACAACTGCAGTTGGTACAAGTTAGCTAAAACAGTTATTCCCAGAGCAGCGACAATATAATTGCTGTGATTTTAACAGTTTTTGACAAGCAGAAGCTGGTTGTAACAGGGAGCCATTGTGCTGGACCCACACTTGCCAGTGGATTCAAAGCACCAGAGCCTACAGGGAAGCATGCATGAATGGCCGGCATCTTTCCCTCCAATTACAATCAAATACAGTCTTGATTTAGCATAAGACTAGACTCTAAATGGGGAAAGCAAGTGGGTCGAAATTTTGGCTGATTTGTGTGTATAACAAAACACTGCCTCATAGACAGGGACCTATCACATGTACAATGAAGACACTGTTCCCATGTGAGCTGTAGCTGAGTAATATTTCATGACATTAGGAGGACAGCTCCATTGCAGCATTTCATATGCTCAAAGATGCCCTAAAATGACCCACTAGCATTTGGGGTGCATGCAGACACTGTGTGTTTGTCATTCTGAATGTTCGATAAAATTTGCTGTATAGTTTGTAAGTGAGGAGGCCGATAAAACACCCGGCAGAAAACATCAATAAGTGTTTTATTACCACCATCACTTCTCACAATGATCTCTGCAAGGGACATTTATTATTGCAGTTGGTTAAATTGCTTACCAATACCTGAAATAACAGTTGAAATTACCACATAAATGTCTCATATCTGCCGGTTTTGTCAGGCCTGCATGTGATATTCTGTAGAGGACTCGGTGATAAAAGATTGCCTCAAGGAACAATGCAATCTACTGACTCCATCCAAGATCATCGCTCTAATTTGTTTTAAGAATTGCTTTTCTCTCCTTACTTGCACTAAATATTATACACATTTTTTTTTGTGTATTCAATGGGTTTTATGACCTCATAACCTTTTATAATACTGGATAATTAAAAAACTCTCAGCTATGAATAAAAAAATAAGCATCCTTTTCCTCTTTCCTAAAAAATATATGCATCTAAGTTTTGTTTTGTTTGTTTTTTTTGTTTGTTTGTTTGTTTGTTTGTTTTTAAGTAACAGCGCCCCATGCATCAAAGTTCAGTCACAGCAGTGTAACAAAGTACTTTGTCAGTGAGTTCTTTTCATCCTCCTCAACAAACTGGGTTACTCCCATACTCCCATGCCATCTCTCCCAGTACTGTGCCTCAGCCTAACCTTAAAACCTCAGTCCTGTAGAGTAATATGTAAATGAGCTGATGAAAACAAGCTTAGGCTAATTAAATTCATTAGGCGCTAAGGATTAGATCTGAAATAGCCCTTTGGTCACACAATGACAATTAATGTATGATAATGAAGGCTGGGGGACCAGAGATAGGTTCCCAATCTGTAAAATGATGACATATAGTTGGGCATTGTGGGCACTACAGGCAACACAATAATAGAAAGTAAAGAGTTCAGTTCCACAACAACATACATAAATTTTGAGAATAATGAAATTTAATTAATTATCTGACATCCCCTAAGGTATAGAGACTCCAGTTTGTCAAAATATGAAAACATGTAAAAACATGATTTTACTCAGTATCATACTATATCTCTCTTCTGTCTTCTGCTCACACACAATCCGTCGTCATTACCGTCCATGGAATGAATGAATGAGTTTTCACTTTATTTAAGCAAAATATGCAGCACTGATTGACTCACCAGCTATGATGAGCAACAATGAGTCGCTCTTCACTCTCAATACAGCATCACATTAACAGTGTGCATGATATTGCTGTGAAAATACATTCACTGAATTGTTGTGAAAGCACAAAATAACAGAGATCTACCCATGTCGCCTTTACTTGCTATTCTGACTGATTCTCTAGCACTGAATAATTCTGGGTGACTGCGGTTCTTCTGGCAATATTTTCTCCCTAGGTCTAAAGCACAACATTTTCCAGCAATATGTGCAGTGCGAATGCCTGCTTGAAAAAGAGAAGCAAAGCTAACCAAATTACTCAATCACAAATGAGCATGTGCTACTTTAAGAAGATTGTACCAATATCCGCCACGGCAAAGAACTGCTTATGTGGCGTTATGCAAACACCTATTTTTGACACTTGGTCTTTGTTCCATGAAGGCTACATAACACATAAGGAGATCCGCATACTAATTGCAACAAGAATGATTAATGAAAAGGGTTTGGTCTCAGCAGGAACAGTTTAAGTGGTAGGAAACTGTGGGCCATATGGGAAAACGTCTGGCTGCGGATGGCTCTTTGAGGTCAGCCAAGGCAAGTGTCAATTATCTCGGTCAAGGTCCGAGGCTCTGATGAGCTAATGGCTTTTAATAATTGATGCTCTGTTGTAAATCACACACTTAATGTACTGTCAACCTGGCAATTAGTGACAAATTATTGCCAGAATAGTGGCAGCACGCCATTAAAGAGAGTGAAATCAATGTTGACTAGGCTAGGGTGCTATCACAAGGGGAACGTGTCACCACAAAATATGTGCTGCAGGTCAAAGTTTGATGCCAATTCTCACAAACCTGTCTCAGAGGAAAAAAGCCTTGAAGATTCTGGACAAACAGGCCCTGGCTTTAGAGTAAGAGGAGAGAGTGCCCTGCTAATCTGAGGGTAGCTGTCAGGCAGCCCAAGCTCAGAGCC
Organism: Myripristis murdjan; assembly: GCF_902150065.1. NCBI lineage: Eukaryota > Metazoa > Chordata > Actinopteri > Holocentriformes > Holocentridae > Myripristis > Myripristis murdjan. Next base: position 7,970,301 of record NC_043989.1, read on the forward strand.
GTTAGAAAGAGAATGTAATCAGAAGTTCAGACCAGGCAAGCCAAGATAATCATCCCCCTTCTTCCCAAAAGCAGGAAGTAGGGAGAAACTGTCAAACATTCCGGCGAGAATCAGATTAGGCGAAGGCCTTGGCAATGAAAGGGCATTTTCCTTGATGGGCAGTGGAGGGGTGGAGGGTTGGAGGCCTGGAAACGTGACCAGCTACAGGTCAGACAAACCCTCAGGGACCAATTACATAGATAAGGTTTCAACAAGACAGATACCCTACACCTCTGGTCCAATCCGCTCCACAGGGCACAGGAAGTGGAACAACAATATTCCTAATCGCTTATTTATTTAATTGGGGAGAACACTGTTGTGCACGGCTTAGTCCTTCCCTTTTTTGTTTTTGTTTTAACTGTCGGCTAATCCTGATGTTCCCGCCGGCAGCACTCGAGGACTGCTGCTGCTGCAGTTTGCATTTTTTGACAATGGCATCCGTTAACAATGACAGCTGTTCTCACTCATGCTAGCATTGTAAAAAGGGTGAATATGAATCATCTCTTTCAGCTCATATGTCAAACAATCACCTGCTCAAATAGACGGTACACAGTACAGTGCAGATCTCCGCCAGGTGTAACTCTCCTTTTCCAGACTATAGGCAATACCTGGGAGAGACTCAGCAACCAATTGTCAACCACTATTGAAGTCACTAATTAAATTACTATATGATTCAAAAATCATACAGTACAGTATAGTAAAAGTACCTTAAAGCCTCTCGGGTTCATCTGATTCTTGTTATGTATCTGTTTCAGTTTATTAAACACATTTCACCAGTGGTTGGGAACCTATGGCTCGCCAGATGTCATATGGCTTTTGATAGAAATTACTACTCAAGCGCTCTCTCTCACTCTCTCTCTCTCTCACGTACACACACACACACATTAAGAGCTCTGAAGATTTGACTAATAGTTCGCTGACATATGAAACAGTGATGGCTGTTTTACTTGTCATTTTTTACAGTCCTGAAGGCTTTGTAACATATTTTAACCACTGCTCATACAATTTTTAGTCTGGGTTTTTTTTTGGTTTTGTTTTGTTTTTGTTTTTCCGTGTTTCTGCTGCTAAATGTTGTGTTGACTTCCTTGTCAGGAGAGGGGAAACTCTAAACCCAAAAAAAAAAACACAACACATATCCTGGATTATTTTCACCCACAATGAGAGTGAATACAACCACAATAGGATAAAAAATGAGTGAGCTAGACAGTGAATGATGTGAGGGAGGAGAATAGTGACCCTGGAAGAAAGAGAGATAGAGACAGCAGCAGTGGTCGAGCGAGCTAGACACTGAATGAGGGGAGAGAGTGGAAGTAGCCCAAACAAATGTTTTACAAAGCTTCTCCATCATACAGATGTAACTGCGCACAGACACACACAGAGACAGATACACACAACCAAACACATTATCTCCCCCGGGCTTCCACCTGATGGAGATAACCATCTGACAGTAAACTACTGTTAGCATAAGGCATGACAGGCCACGTCAGAATCAAAGAAACATCCTGCACATCCAGTGGAGTGTGACTCATCATCGGGGCTGGGCACCAACTGGAAAGACTTTTCAGGAAAGGAATATAAAATAAGGCATGACAGCCAGAGGAGTCTTGTCGATTCCTGACCATGACGGGTTATTATCAGACCAACATGAGGGTGATGAGTGGCTCACTGCAAAGCAGCACTGTGCAGCTGAACACAGAGGAGAGGCTCCTAGTGTAGCTAATAGGTTTAGCAGGTTACAGATTGGCTGAGTGCCCTGGTCAGTGCAACGTCACAAGGAATGACACAGTTAGTAAAACAGCATGTAAGCTCAGGGCTGAGTGGTGGTGAACATGCAGGTATGTTTACTATCATAGCTAGGGAAGGAACAGTATGTGTTTTTTTTTTTGTTTGTTTGTTTTTTGGAAGCTGATACCAATATCCAGTATCTTCCAACTCAAAATAACTAATATTGGTACCAATACCATTATCAATACCAACTTTTGTAAGAATCAGTTGATTTGTATGAATGCCAAATTTCACAGTCAACCAGATATTGGCAGTAAAAATACTCATCAAAACAATAGAAAAATTGCTTTTTAGAGCTGTTATTGGACTATATTAATGTATTGGTTAATTCCTATGTAATGTATTATATAGTAACTTTGTAAACTTCATCTAAAACATTTCTTTTTTTTGTTTTGTAGTACGTCTGCATGGGTCCATACTTAAACTAGTCTATATTTGCAATATGATTTGAAAAGCTCAAGCTATAACTTGAAAAATAAAATGATAATGACAACAATAATAACGATAATAATAATAAGAAAACATTGATCGTAAGGACACTCCTCATCACTGACTATGTGTGATATGGGTGATAAGGAATTTAAGCTTGTTGCAGTGTGACCTGCATCAGTTACACGCCTAAAATGCAATGTAAATGCATGTACAAAGTCACTTGTAAGTGCCACAGTCATAAGAAATGATCGCTGTGCTTCTGAGTGTCATACGCTTATTAAAACTCTGCTGCCATCAGTAAGTCATGTCAAATCTGCTGAATCAGATATCCACATCATAACAGCAGAGGAGAGCTGACAAAAAATGACAACTGACTCAATTACACTGTCAGGTCTGATTCAATCAGACCAGCAGTGCAAGAGTATCAATATCCTAAAAGTGCTTATAGCATAGAGCATTCTTTAGACTGATACGTACTAGATGCAGCAAAAATCTTTAATAAAACTCTCAGTGTCATAAAAGGAGGCTGAGGAGGCTGCCAGTGCTTCAGTGAGGCATTTTAAAAAGCTTTAAAGGTGAGAGGTTTGATAAAGGCATAAGGCAGCGACCACTTCAACAAGAGAGTAGGACAACTCTGCTAATGATTCAGACTTTGTTTTCTGTAAAACAATGGGCTTAATGCATGGTGGTCAGCTAATAGGTCTGCACAATACATTGAGCCTAAATAAAACAAGTGCACTAGCTCTTTTTAGGTACTTAGGTGAGATGGGACTTATGTATGACTGGATTGGTAACGCAGCGCTGTCATAGCTAGCAAGAGTCACCAGTCCAAATATTTAATTCATGCGATGACGTTGCCACTGCAGTCACAGCATAATTCAGATGTTTCCTGGTATGTAAATATAAAGCACACCTGTCTCTCACCTCCAAAACAGTATACAGCATACAATAATTTATCCAATCGGCAGTGCAGTTTTACACACTAACAAACACAGAAAGCATGTAAAAATCAACTTCTTTACTGACAAATGTAACTTTAATCTTAAAATTTTCTTCAAGATTTCTAAGAATTAACGATCTTACCTTCCTGTCCCACTCAACCGGTCAGCACCAAAAAGATGACGTACGTAGAAAAGCAAAAGCAATCTCCAAAAGCGGCACCATCACAATTTTTTCGATATCTTGCTGCCCTGCTAACAATGTTACCTAGATCATGACCCTGTTGGTTCACCAGACACCATCCAAAGTGCTATTGTTACACATTCGGTAAACAAGCATTAGCAATGTGGTGAACTTGGACTGTGGGATTTGAGACTTGTAATCATACAAATTAATCAGCTCACCAACTGATCCACTGCAAGTCTGATCAGTTCACCAACAGGAAGGATTAAACATCAGAGTGTGACGGTACTGCACAGGAAGCCAAAAGGCAAATTTACTCATACACTTCACTGCTGTTTGATTACCTCAAGGACCTCATCATTATTACTACTGTGCAGCTGAAAAGAACATTTCCAAACTATTAGATATCCTTAGACGGTCATAATTCACTATCTCCAGGATGTAGAGGTCTGGCTCCTCATTTATAAACACCAGAGAAATATGTTCGTAAATCACGCATATGACCCATTCTACACAAACAGTAGGACTGACTATCTTCAAAGGGAAAAATAATGCCCTTTACATATTGAAAGACCACTAAGAAAGACTATCTTTGTTTTTCATAAATAATACACAAAATATTAAGGCTATGAGCAGGTTATATCATTCCTAAACAATTTAGAAAGAGAAATTTATCCAGCTATACTATGCGGCATTTAAGCATGCTTCAGAATGTCTGACAGTGATTTTCAGTGCTGGTGCTGGTATACAAGTGTTGAAATTCAGGTTGCAGGCAATTTAGGACAACAGCCTAATCATAAAAATAAACAATAGGGCTTATTTTGCTTTGATGGAGGATTTGGGGCAAAACTGAGTTGCACACAAAGCACATTTTCAGTGAGTATACCAACTTTTTAAGTCAGACATGAGTGGTGACAGAGGATTTTGTTTCCCAAGGCCTATTTTAGTGGACTTCTGCCACCCACTTTCTCCAACACTGGAAAGTCAGACCAAACACACTAATGCCACCTGGTCCCTCTCTATCCTTGGGATATTGGTCACATATTTCACAGTCCGCAATGAATTGCATAATGCGTGCAGCCCTTTGAGCCAAATACTGCAGTCTCCCTATAATGCTGTGCAAAAAGCAATAGTGAAAACAAGGCTCCATGTCATAACCAGATTTTATCACTGGAGCTGTCAACTGTACTGACTGCTCTAAAAACATCATCATTCAGCAAATCCAACTGTGTCAACAGCCGTGTGATATATATTTGTCTTTGCTGAATGCTGCTGCTGAATGGTCGGGAAGGACGCACAACTCGTTCATTGCACAAAACAGCTCAAGTTGGCCATAGGAGGCGTCGCAGATAAATGGCTTACTGATAAGCATAGCCACTGCCATATTTTGATGTAATAAGATTATAGAAATGCATTTAAACCATAATTATTTATCACTACAGGAACCCGGTGCTACAAAAGTTATGGACTCATGTGGTTGATCAAAAGTGGCTAGTCGATATTAGACAGGCTACTCCACCACTGCCCTCGGCCAAAACATGTTTTACATATTTATGCCACTCTTCTGCATTCAGAAGGAGCAGAGATTATTGCAGTTATCACCTACACCCAGGACAGATTTGCTGCTTGTTTGATAACTGTTTATTGTTCTCAGAGGGGCTCCACAAGCACTTTATGTTTTGCTTACTCAGGCCCTGCTCTAAAGTGGCATAATTTTGACACCAAAGACTAAAGTACCTACTGCACTTTTAATGTGTAATTTGTTTAAATTGCACTCGCAATTTTTTCTAGAGGAGTAGGTGTCACTTTTTCCAAATGGTAGACATCTCATTTGAGAATTAGACTCTTAATGACAGACACAGTAAGTGGCAATGTAATTCAATAGCAATCACGTAAACATCGCACGTCAGGAACGTTATATTCTAAAGCCTCTCCAACAAGCCAAGTGGGTCTCAGGCTAAGTTATGCAAAGGTTGTGGTTGCTCAGTGGCATGAGGTCTATTGCCTTCTGCTGCAAAGGCCAAAGGAATTTCTGGGGCCTTGACTCCAAGTTGTTTTTCTTTGCTTCAAAAATATCTCACCGGAATGCGAACATAAGGAACTGAAACAACCATTTGACATAACAATGCATGTGATTCAGTTGCAACAAACATATGACCATAGGCAAGGAACCTCAAGGGCTGCACACGGTCATTGAATTTCCAATGAAGTATAGCACTTAGAGCGGTGAGGAAAGGGAAGCACTGCCTGTGCACTACAGGCAGCAATGCATGCAATCTGTGGAAACAGATCACAGAAAGTAAGAGAAAAGTGTCAGAAACAGAGTAGTGCATCTTCAGACATTACCTCAATACACCTGGATCCAAGACCAGAACATGAAAGCAACTTAAGTGCACAGAATACTGCCAAGTAACCCAGTGAGGAGCCTTCTGATAAACAATTTAGGAATTACATTACTTCATCTTCCACTGACATTCTATTGTTTTAAGAAGAACACTGATAAATGATTCTGCTAAAGCCTATCTATTCTACTTTGGGCACACCTTGCAAACAATGCTCTCAAATCACATGCAACCTTAAAGGAAAAATCCACCCTAAAACACATTCAACACTGCTGTACACTGATATTTCTTGCATTTCTGGGCCCTTTTTCTTGTTTGGTTATATATTTTTCATCTACATTTTGACTAAATGTAAACAATTAGATGAAGTACCAAGATATTTCCCATACAGCCACAATAGCATTTGATAGCAGGAAAAATATTCAACAACCTAAAACATCAATTACAACCATCACATTTCATGTCAGCTCACAAACAGAGCAACGGCTTCTGTCAAGTTTCACCAGCTCTCATCCGTGTTCAGCAATCATGCAGGGATAATTCCATAGATCAAGAGACAGATACCAATATCTGCACTGACAGCAGCCTCAATAGTTGCCAGTAGCATCACTATGCAATGCAGCCACAGCTTGCATCTTGGTGGATCTGTCGTCAGTAGCGTGAAATATGACACCAAGTTTTATTTGAATAACCCGTTGCAGCACACCACACATCATTGCTCTTCCTTCACTCTCACATTTTCTCCACTAGAAAAATGCACCACAGCATTTCTGCTGCTCTCAGGACAGACATATACAAAGCACCAAAAACCCGCTTCACTGATACTGTTCAAAGATATTCAGGGAAATGTAGGAAATCACTAAATGCAGTACAAGTAGATGAATCGGTTTGAAGGAAAGAAGGCCTACAAAAAAGTAAATCACAACACCTCAACAAAAACTAACTCCTGTGATGCAACAAGCATCCCAAATTGATGCAATCTAACAACGCAAGAGCATCAGACTGAGCATTATTAAAGCTGAAATTGAGTTTAAATTGAAATCTCTGCTTTAAGAGTTAAATCTCAGTAGCTACCTACCTTGGTCAAGAGTGTGAAAAATTACACTGGTGCAAAGGGAAAAAAGCAGAAGTGCACCAATATTAGACTATATTTAAGAACACTGACTCAGGTTTAGCGCTCCACTGATCTTAAATGATGCTTCATGGTGTGAAAGCCAGTATGTGTGTGACTTTCTTATGTCTTATTGGTACATTTGAACGCACAGTAGAGTGGATTGGTCTGCTCATTATTAGATTTTGCTAGTAACGGCACACAGGGCCACACAAAAGTCCTGCTTTATTCCAGTGAGCAGCAGTGTCTGGAATGCAAATTATATTCTCCCTTCTACCCCTTCCTGATATCAGACATTTATCTGTAACTTTACTCCCTGTGGTCCAACAAAACAACTGTAAATGCCATCTTCCTGCAGTTAAAAGATGATTCATGGTTTAAGACGAAGCCAGCAATTTCAGTTGCTCCCTGCGCAGCCATAACACTGAAGAATCAACAATTTTAACACAATAATCAATACCTTTTATGAGCCCATTCACCGCGAGTGAGTACCATGGTAAATTACAATCTCACTGTCATGAAAAAATAATGTCAGTGTCGTATTGAAAGCATGACTCAAAATGAGCCAATCAGACGCTGTGCTGAGACGCAGCCTGAACTACTGTGTGGACAGCATCCATTGGTGCGTTTGGTACTTTTTTCCTCTCCTGAAATCATCCCCTGTATTTAAACTGGGATGAATACGTCACTGTGACCGCGCTGTGTGTAACCACTTCAGCCAGCGCTTGGCCTCCACTTTCAACACAAGAATAACATGTGACATCACTTTATTTCTACAGGGTTTGCAGAGCGCCAGGAGAGGCCGAGGCTGTGGCACTTGAATTAACGGAACGGACGGGGAGCTTCGGAAATTAGAAGATCCTATACTGCCTGGGAAAGCTAGACTATTCCAACTTTGAGCAGAAACTTGCCACAGAAGTCCTTCCTACTTTTTGTGCCAGCAATCTGTAGGTCTTGTAAATAGCTTTTCACATGCCTCTGATGCGATGACAAAAATAGGATGGCGGTCACAGAGGAACAACCAGCTTCAGAATATAAAAACACAGCTTTAGGGGGGGAAAGGGTTTGTTGTCAAGCCACACTTCCTGCCAAAGTTCAAAAAGCATCCTGACGCTTTTCCTCTTCCTGCTTGTTCAGAGCAGGATGCTGAGAGACAGGGCAGCTCATCATTCATTACCCAACCGGTAGCAACTGCTTCCTCTACAGGTCTATTAAACCTGTGGTTTGTGAGGCTGCACAGTTCTACCTATGATTTAAGCCTCACTATTTTACAGGATATACTGTGATTATGATTACAAAAAAATTGTAAAACTTTTTGCATATTTGCCTTTTTAAATGGAGATATTGTTTTCAACTTCCACTGATATTCAAAATGAACTAAAAAGTTGTAACTTAAACTGCAAGTAAGCTATTCTACAAGTATTAATGGTTGAAACAAAAACAGCAGACTAAAATATGCCATTTTTACATGCAATTTGGCAGCATCAAAATCTATTTCAATATCATTCTGTGTGAACTGAGTATTTCCTTACATATTATCATACAGCTGCATGCATTAAGCAAATATCCTGTATTTGCTTAATGGATGCACAACTGTACCATTTTTAGTCAGCAACTGATGTGCTATAGAAGGACCTTAAAAATTTGTTCTGATGGAAATATTCCTGTTCCAACCTCATTTGAGAGTAAGAACTGCTCACCTTAAAATAATTAAATAACAAATGGGCCCCCCATTACTAGCTCTAAACTAGCAAATGTGCATTAATCTGCCACTTCACCCTGCCAGCTACTTTTTTTCACCTTAGATTTTTGTTTCTTAGCCTAGAAAGTCTGTATCATTGATAGTCATTCTAGTGACACAAATATATTAGTTATAAGTACTATAAGGACACTTTGGCTAGGCTCTTGAACTCCTTATTACTGGTCGCTTGTAATGTTTATGACTAAGGATTTAAGTCTTGGCTTACTGTTCAAATCAGTGCATGTTACTGGAGATAAGAATGTCCACTACATGCCAAAAATGTAATTTTTTCCTCCTTGTCCCTATGATCTGCACACTAGATACTCCTAGCTCTGCGCTAATCTCCTGTCTAGATCCAGAGTATGGGGAAAAAATGTAAAGTAGGCTGCCTATCCTTCCAACTATGTGGCTGTGTCACAGGTTCACCGTTGTGAAGGGCTGCATTTGTGGCCTTTAGCTTTCGCCACCTGGCTAAATAAGAGAGGAGGTGACTGGACTGTCCTGAATCCTGATACTTGCTGCAGCTTCACAGATGAGCTTAGGAGCTGCACTTGAGTTCAAAGGATGGCCTGGTACTTGGTGATATCGTCCTGCAAATGAAGGGTCGCCGGTTCAATCTCTGCGACACATCCAGAATGCCCATTAAGGACCATCTGTCCTCTTGGGTGTTCTTGGGCAAGACACTGTATCCCTCTGCACATGGGTGTGAGCTCAATGCAATGTCAATGTAACATAAACAGGAATGGGCTTGTTATAAACTCTACTCCTTGCTTCAGCATGGAAAGATTGGTCAAAGGGATGGACTCTTGGCAGGTATGCTCAGTTGATCGAAAAAATACTGAAATCATAATACCAGTAGTAATAATTTCTGAATCACCAGAGCATGCATTGTTTTCCAGAGTTCTCTTGACATGGTATTCAGGTGCTGTGCAGAATCCCTGCCCAATAAATCAAACTGCATGGCTGAGAAAAATTTCATGACATACAAACTGACCAAATCCTATGCATTGGATCACATTTTCTCTCCAGTGCATCATTTAAATTTGAGCATGTTACAAGCACAGAAAAGTAAATTGTAGAGCAAAGTCTATGTGTCTGACAAATGATATCTAAACTACTGTGCATCCCTGCTTTACAGTAAAAAAAAAAAAATTGCCCCTGTCCCTTTCCTCTCTTTTTGTGATAATTGATCGCACTTAGTTGAATTTGGTGGATGGACAGGGTAGCTTAACAGTCAAAAGCCGAGCAAAGGAATGGGACCATGCCAGGGAGAACACTGGCCATCAACTGGCTAGTTATTTAACCTGTCATGTGACAATGGGAGTCAAATCCCACTGTGGTCAGTCTCGAGCGATAAGGACAGATCCCTTTAACCGTTAGCTAATCCTGACAGAGAGGCCCTGCCAACACCATTAGGATAAACTGTGTCAGCCACCACAGGAGGAACCACGGGCTGGACGTTTGAAAGGAAGGTTTTGAAAGGTGTTACTATTCAAAGACAAAGTAGGGTAGACTGGCAGTTGTGCGCAGTCACATGATATTCATTACCACCGAAGATAGATTTGGAAACATATTCTCACTGTCATTCTAAGGTTGGTCTTTGCTTTGCTTTCAGTTTTCAGTCACCGTAGGCACTGCTGGCTTTTTTTAACACTCAGTGGAAAAGCTGTAGACTCCTCTGTGACACAACCGGAGGGCGAAATGGACACAGAGTCTCCTAAAGTTTCCAAAATGTGTTAGGACATCAAACTTTACCATAGGACTAAATGACCTAAAACACTGTCAGAGTACAAACTGTTTAGAAACACTGCTAGTTTGCCTCTTCATATGATTTGACATCTTGCCCAACATTTTGTTTCACTTTAAAGGACAAGAGCATGCTTACAGCCTTGGGACAATGCTGGCTCATTCTAGGATTCAAGGGTTTTTGAAGGTTGATACCTATGCATTTGGACTGAAGCTGTTGCGCTTCTTCAGATCTGGAAATTTTTCTGCCCTGAAAATCAGAGTCCTAAATGCTCTCCCCAGAATGTCATTCTTGGCAGGTCAGAAAAGCCTCTGAAGCTGCATTTAGGACATGATGTGACTCTGAACTCTCCACTGAGACCCATACCGAGACCATTCTTTTAGGTGGGTTAGTGGCTTCTTAAGGCAGGGAGATGCAAGTTTCACTGCACGGTTTTCAGACAGCAACCCCTGAAATTGTTGAGAAATGTATATTCTTACGTTCATCATATCAGAGGTGGGCAGCATTGACTGGCCAACATTAAACTCTTCTTTAAAGGCCTATAATAGCCTATATCAATGAATCAATACTACATCAATATCGCATCCATATATGCGCAAACCAATGAATCTGTCTAACCCAGTTTTATACCAGAGATCCAAAGTGCAGTGAGCAAATAAAGCAAACACAACATAACAGATTGGACTGCCACAGCTGATAAAACAATGTAAGCAATGTGAATTTATGACTCTGGCTTTGTCATGCCAGTGCAGCAACATAAACCACCAAATGCACAAATCCTTCCTGGGTAAATTTTAATGTCAAATCCTACTTCCTAGTCTTTGTTTCCATACCGTCAGTGACATCTATCACCCGTGCCACTGACAGCCTGGATGAACCTGTAAACACAGTGGGACCAGTGCAGTTTACAAGCCATCAATGACACCATAATTGTTTCCTCAATGTCAAATAGACCGGCATGCGGCTGTGCCACTAGCTGTAGCCACTGATTTAAGTGGTGGCCTATTGATTGCCTATTGTTTGTAAAGCTGTGCTACAACAGGATCCGTGTGCAGTGGAAACAGCGCGTATGAGAATAATACCATCTTTACAGCTTTGAAGCATAGACGAAGACAAGTGGGAGAGTTTATTATATGCACCTCTAAAGAATTAACTGCTAATAACTCCAGTGTAAGACTGAATGCGGCCCTTGGGAAACACACCACAGCCCACGGTGCATTTGAATGAGCCGAAACTAGCCATGCACCTGGGTACTCCAAACTTCCCAGTGTACACCCATGGGCCTGTATCTGATGATACTACGGTGGGCCGTAGTATCTGGTGATACTACGGTGGTACACTGACAGTGCTGGGATTCAACGGTGGACACGGCGTGCGGTTTCGCAAACCCTATTAGGTCACTGCTATTGTCCGGTATGGCCATTTTCAGCCTGGACGCTAATCGCCCACCCAAAAACATTGTGGAAATCAACATTTACACTAGGCCTGGTTAAGGAGTGATATTCCTCTCTGAATGATGTTGGGGTCTAACAAAAAAGGGGTGGGGGTGACGACTGGTTTGGTAGGCTACACGGGCTAGGTTAGACTCCTACTATGGCCGTAGCTCATGTTATGTTAAGTAGCCCTGATTATCTCTGCTGATAGAGGGCTTAGCGGGATGTAGCCGTGCGTTAACACGGGGGCAAGCTGAATGGCAACAGTTGCACACAGAAACAATGTTGCAATGTTAGGACGTGACAGTGTTGCAATGTAGCCAATGAGCGGCGACAAACAGCGGAAGGGAACAGTGTTAATGGTATCAGTATTTTAGCTAATAAACCATTTCATCTGACCTGTTGCGTCCTTTCAGCCGGATTCATCATCACAGCCTGGCGAAAGCTGTTATCCACATAAGACGCCATTGTTTTGACTGGCGACTTCAGGGGGAAATTGAATTCCTTGTCCTACGAACTGTTTGTAATTTTCCAGGGACCGGGATATTCACACAACAAGTCCCCCCGCTGTCTTGCCTCTTTCTTGTTGCCTGTCTGAGAATACTCCGATAATAGAGGCTAAGCTGGGAGTCCCCCGGAGCCAGGCCACGACGGGAGCCAGACAGCTAGGCACTCTCCTCGGGGTCTCTTTCCGTCCCCGAGCCGATACCGGAGGGCTGCCACCAGTCCCACCGAGAGAAAACTTCTTTAAAGGCGCGGCTCAAAGAGTCCAGCAGAATTATTATGTTCTGATAAAAATTATCCCTTCATTCAAGCCAGCGTTCATCAAAGCAATTCCTTGTCTCTTCAGCATTCTGCTATCGACGAAAAGAAATTCCATGTAGGATCCACTAAACAAAAAAGTGAGCTATCGGCTATCAGTTATCCCGACAACAACAATCTGGTGTCCATTACGAGAGGTAGGCCTGTATGCAGTCACAGAGAAAATTCATTCTACAAGCATTTTTTGATGGGTTTAAAAGTGAGGATAGGTCCGCCGCCGCTGCGGTCTGTTGTATGCCACCATGGTGACTGACACACCAATGTCAAGCGAACCAGAACGAAAAAATATGATTTCCTGTCCGGGTTTTCAAAGTAAAACCATTAATGACGAGCGTCATGTTTTTAGAAATCGAAGGAGAAAATACAGAATATATTTAAGAGCGAAGAGTAACGTGCAGTAAATGAAAATACAAATGTGTGTTTTCCTAAAATATTATTTTCACAGCATACACTCGTCGCCTTTGTAATATATAATACACAAATCATGCATTATTCAATATGCCAAACAACTTGAAGACCATTTAAACTGAAAGCCATGATACATGTATTCCTGCAGGCTATAGACTGGTAATCACAGTGGCTTTTAAAGATGTAATTTCAGTTCAATCTGCCTTTATCGTCCCGCCATGTCCTATCATCAGGCATTATAATACAATTTAATATGTTTTATTATTTATTTTACAGCTATAGTTTCCTATTGTATTTAATTCCATTCAGTGTGCTCTCTATTCTGCACACCTCAGTCCTTGTTCTTTTTGCTGGTGGCCATTTTGAGGTTTTATGTTGAAGGTCAAATTGCTCTACTTCCGGTTTCACTCTTGTTTTGTGTATTTCACTTGACGCGGATTGAGTCACAAGGGGAGGCTCATGGGCGAGTCCATTTACAAAAAAAAAAAAAAAAAAAAAAAAAAAAAAAATGGAGCCGGAGGACAATGCAATGTGGCAAAGCGATGTTTTGTCACCACCCAGTGACTTAACGGGGGAACAGACAGTTGGAAAGAATTAAAAAGGAGGAAACATAAAAAATGCAAGATGTGGTAAGCTGAATAAATTATAGTATACCATAGCAAATGGAACTGTTAAAATAAAATATGTTACAGTGCTAACACAGCGTATGAGATGAACAACAAAACACCTATAACGTGATTATAACCTCGCAGACACACCTTAAGGCCTTACAGCGTACATCACTCTCAGCGAAATGCCTAAAATGCGATTTATAAACAACTTCCACCGTCCCAATTGGATTAAAGAAGCACTTAGGAGCAACTTCAAACCAAGAAATGTGACTATAACTTTTATTTTGGCAGCACTGCAGAGCAAGAGCCATTTCAGTCTGTGCTCAATTTTTAATTATTTTCCACTTTCTCAGAATTAATTCTCTGCTCCTCGAATTTAGTTCATAACTTTTGATTGGTAATATCGGGACAATTATTATTTTATTTTATTTTATTTTTTACATTTACAGTTCATGTTTGTAGTAGTAACAGTGCGGGCAATGAGAGATTGTGGCCGCAGACTCTGGTGTCATGACAACCAGCAGTTGCACGACAACCGACCGTGACCCCCACGACCGGAGCGGACCTCCGGGCTCTCAGCGGACCGGCACCCACGGCTGTCCTGTGCACGGATGTCTGCAGCCTCAAACGCATCCAAACATAGAAGTGTCGCTGATAGCTCCGAGCAGCAGGAATGTCAAGAAAAAATAAAGTTGTTGCAGACGAGACACCGCGTGGGCAAAGGATTATTTTTACAGGTAGGAGAATGTGCTTTTCCCCCCGCAACCTCCATCTGCCACTTGAAAATATTTTTTACTCTGTCATTATACATTTATAAATTCAAAATTATCATAAATTTGAATTGCAGAGAAGAATGTCTATTTATCTATCTATGCCTGTGTGCAGCCTAGGTTGTTGTTGCTATTTTCGTCTGTATGGCTTTACTATTCTGTATCCTGTCACGCTGCTGACTACAATATCCAATATCTGCAGATTATTAAAGTAACGCTAGTTCTCCATTATCTAGCTCCCGCCACTCTGAAGCTACAATATGAGAAAAGAAAAGAGAAGAGCATAAAAACGAGTGACCCTTGACAGATTATTGTAACAAGTCACACCAGCAGGGTAATTTTGCCGGAAAGCTTTAAATGTAAATATTTTTTTTTTAGTAGGAGATTCAATAGAGATGCCAGAAGTTATTCTAATTCTATTTTAGGCCCAAAAAAAAAAAAAAAAAAAAAAAATCCAATAATGTATCCTCTCTCTCTCTCTCTCTCTCTCTCTCTCTCTCTCTCTCTCTCTCTCTCTCTCTCTCTCTCTTTCTCTCTCTCTCTCTCTCTCTCTCTCTCTCTCTCTCTGTTTAAATACACATTTCTTCAAAGCTTTATTTGTCTGGAAGTTACAAGAACAATTTAACAATTTTGTTCAAATGTTTGAGCAGCACACTATAACAGCACATTAAAACACTGGAACTACATTAAGATGAGTGTTTACTAATCCTATGCATGAGTGTGTGTTGAGAGGTGTGAAGATGAGAACGTGTGTGTATGTGTGTGTGTGTGTGTGTGTGTGTGTGTCATTCATTAATTTTCTTACTCTGTCTCTCTCTCTCTCTTTCTCTTTCTAACCCCCCTTTCTCCTCCATGCACATGAATAATCTCAATTCAACTCCCTTCAATTTATTCACCTCTCAGTAGTTGTGTTACTTGTTCACCCCAGAGATTCCAGCAGCAATATTGCTCTTTTCCCTCAACATGTAAAAACAACAGTAAGTTAAGATGATTCAGGGAAGTCTGGATATTTTGTCCTCCCTTGTCTCCCTTCCTGCTGTTCCTCCATTCCTCACACGTTCACCGCTCTCTAACCAGGCCCAGATGGAATTGGAGACTACCGGCCGAGATCATATGATTTCCCCCACCACATTGGCGTGGGCAACCCGTCACCTGAGAGCACAGGTGATCTGGGTTACCTGTCTCGGGCCGCACCCGGCGCCCCCCCACTCTTGCCCAAGCAGAGCTACGTGGGGGGCATCGGCTGGGCCTGGCAGTATAGCCAGCTGTTGAACAGTGGGGCACTGCTCAGCGATATGCAAATTAAGGTAGGGCCTGAAATCTCACACATGCAGGATATGTTAATGAGATGATTAATCTTATGCAGGAGGACGGCGAAGCATTAATTTAGTCTCTTGAATTACTGTGCCACTAAGTCGTACCACGTCTGACTTTAAGAAATTGCTTTCATAGATGACAAATAATGTATGAATTTCCTCAGAGTTGTGAGTAGTAAAGCATGAAGGAATGGACAATTTAGCAGGTCTAGCTTCACTAGTAATTTTTCTGTTGTTGTTCTTTGTTATTGTTGTTGTTGTTTTAACTTTTTTACATAACGCCAAACCATAATCTATGATACAACAAAGATTCCATATGCCATAGATGACAAAAATATGACTGATGAATGTCACATAGATTCTTGATCAGTATTATAGCAGATCATTATGTGATATGTTGTTTTAATCAAAGAGTCTAAAATATAATTTCAGGGATAAAGCAAACTGATTTAAATTCTTATTTTGACAGAAAAGTGAGCTGCGGACGGCACTGGAGGACAGCGTGACTCACAGGTTCCAAAATCCAGAGTAAGACGGCATCTGTAACCGTTCCTTTAGACATGTTGGCTGTCCTTTACGTCTAGCACCTGGGAGTCATGTTACCTGTGTGTGTGTCTCATGCACAAGTGAGAACATCCCTGGCTTGCAGAGTGTTGAGTGCGTATTGTTGGTTATCCACTTTCCCATTCATAATGCAGCACTTCCACTTTTGCAGGCAGGCAGTGCCTCAAGCCCCAGATAAGCAATCTGCCAGCCAGTCACGAACCCACATCAATGACACTGATAGTACTGACAAAAGAAAACACTCTGCAGGGTGAGTCATATACCTCAAGATTGTGCTTTTCCTCACCTTAAATATCCCAGTACAAAAGAAAATTGTATAACTTTTACTCACTGAACTAGTAAACATCTCCCTATTCCACGAATATTGATTTAAGGTAAGTTAAATATTAAATGATGGAAGAGATTAGGTTGTTGCAGCAGCAAAAAATAAGACTTGAGAGGAATAAATACAAACAGAATCTATGCACAAATGTTGGCTAAACTTAGCAATACAAACAGTCAAAAAACAAAACAAAACAAAAATAAAGCAATAAAATGTAAAGTAAGAAAGTAAAGAACTGTTGGGTTATGCAAAAATGTGGCAGAGTCATTCTAAGGTGGTGTATATATTACATATATAAAGCAGGTAAATAGGAAATATGGAGAAGGATGAACTGAGTTGCAGTTATGTCGCAGTTGTTACTGCATGTATTTTATTATATGGAGATGTTACCAGCAATCACATTTGCTGAAATATGGATTATTAAAACAGAAATATGTGATACAATTATATAAAGTTAGCACTTATAAGGACTTTGACATTTTTTCCAGTGGGTCACATTAAACAAAACACAGATATATACAAATATATACAGCATACATATATTAGAAAGTAAAATATTAAAGCTTAAAAGTAGAAATTCAGAGAAAAGGTCTTCATGTGAGGTAGTACATAAAGAAAAAAGTATAGGGAGTATGTTGAAATAATGTGTACACTATGAGTACAATGTAAAAAATGCAAATAAAAATGTAATAATAGATAGGACTTTTTCCTAAAGTATGCTCATGGCAGTAGGACTGGAACATGATGGCAGAAGGTAATAGAAATCGGAAAAGTCTTCATACAGAAGAAGAGTTATACAGATGAATATTCCATACTGACCCAGAAATGGTTGCTGTAATGTAAGGACCATCAGCGGGCCAGCACCACTCATTAACCACTTGAGTGTGTGAGTCGGGCCAGTTACTGATGTTTCGTTAATTAGGCCCACAGCACCTCATCAAGGTTCAACAGTGCATTCAACTCTCTTTCTATACAGTGTAAGTGTGGGTGTATAGAGGCTGTTGGCTACATGAAATAAACACATTAAAAAAAAAAAAAAACCTGGACATTTATTTATGCTGAAGGCAGATCTAAATAATAATTTAAAAGTATCTAAAGCCATTCTTTCCCTGCCTTAAGGGTAAATCAAGCCTCCAAGATTTTTTTTCTTTCAGTATTTTGATGCTTTGTTCGTGGACCCGCATTTATATTAAAGTTATAAATTATATTTTCAAAAATTCATTCTTTTGTACAAGCACTTTCACAATGACTCCATCACAACTGGACTTTGTCTTAATTCGCTCCCCCCACTGAACATCTTCTAAACAAAATCCTTCCAGTCAGGGCCGGTGACAGCACTGGAACTGGAAAGCCTTGGCTCAGAAGGTTATGAAGAATATTTTACATTTGCTTTGAAAACGAAATTTGTGAAACGTGAACCGTGTGGGACCTTAGACGCCACAGAGAATGAGCGTCCTCAGGATGGTATCACTGAGAGGGCAAATTCACCCTCATTAGTTCTCTGTAACTCTCCAACCAAATTAATTCATCTGTTTACAACTTTAGGATATGTGTGACATTATGAAGCTAATGAGTAAACTTTTGATTTTGCATTGAGTGCCTCTTTAATCTGTGTGAGGGAGCAAGCCAATTAAAAATAACACACCCTGTAGGTTTACATGTAGGTCAGCGATAATGTTAACGGAATCCTGTCTAATTAAAAACGTAAACCATCACTTAGTAGCCTCTAATCCCTAAAATGTTTATTTCCTCCCAGAAACAGTGTGATGGATGCCTCACAACACGTCAGCACCGGGTTTCAGAGAGACGGTGAGAGCTAACAGCAGATGGCATAACGCCACCCACGGCATCAGGAGGACCTGACTGTTAATGAGCTGTGTCAAGTTTCATTAAACATCATTTCAACCCCACCACGACTTGACTTTTAAACAGTTTCTTTCTGTGACACCCTCTGGCCAGTATGTGCATGTTTCACAAACCACTTAGGCTCATGTTTGGGGTCAAGTCAAGCCAGATTGCCGTCCCGCACAAATTTACATATATGAAAGATAATGAAACTCACAACTATGACTCCACTCTTATTATTGCAATTAATGTATTTCACAATTTAATTCTGTACTAGTCTACATCGTCTACCATAGGAGCAGTTGTGCAGTGAGCCTGAACTAGTATTTGACTTTAAGTCTAGCAAACAAGCACTGAGCAAATCACATTGTCAAAGTTTTGTCAAACTGCCTTCGGAGGCCTAACTCATTATAAGTTGGCAAAGATTGTATCTTGTCCTCATATTGAGGATTAACCTGAAGTCGATATTGGATATCACAGGTGCTGACCCCCTCCCCAGTGTCACTGATACAGACTTTTGATTCCTATATAAGAAGCACTTAGTCATCCACCCCAGGGCAAAAGCCATTACTTTCCCTCAAGTCTGGTGCAGATAGCTGTGCAGACTCAAACTTATCGGGAAAGAGCCCATTCACCACATGAGAGACGAACAATTTTCATGTAATGAGCCACACAGACACCCACTATTAACTCAGCTGCAATTTCTTCATAATTCTGTCAGTCAGGTTGGCTGCCCCCACTTTCAGACCTGCCCTGAAACTTAATGCGGCTGATTTTTGGGTGAGACGGGGCAGAAGACTGCATGCATGCACACAGCAGTCACTTTTGACTGCATTTCCACATGCAGTCCGAGTCAAACAGGTGTTACATGTTACACTGGATCTCACAGTAGGATCTGGGCTCCTTCCAGGGGTCCATGTGTCGCCACCTAAATAAGGAACAGTTTGGTTTCAGTTTTCCCTCTAGGAAACCTATACTATCAGAAATTTTATATTAATGAATATTTAGGTCGGGAGTGTTGGGTTGTTTTGTATACCATGGGCCCTTTGAGACTGTAACAGTGATTAAGAGCTCTAAATAAACTTTGACTTGAACATGAGAATTTTGTTTAGAGATTTGACTATATCTCCCGCTCACCTCCACCTGCAGAGAGTTGAGCGATCCACAAAATCATGACTACACATTTTTATTTTTATTTATTTGTTTTCCCAGATAGGGTTCATTAGGACAGAATCAAGTGAGGCCCTGTTGTTTAAAGGCAGACTATGCAGTTTCAAAGAGGAGTGTGCCCCACCTTTTTTTATGATATGGTAAAAAATGATGAATGCCTCTTTATTCTCAAAACAATATAACTTGGAAAGCCTCGGCTTTTTTACCCCATCATAACTCAAAATATAAGTATTTCCCTTCCATTATTAGTGTTTTTGTGCACATTTCACACCAAATCATTAGATTTACGACAGGCATTTAAAAGTGTGACATTAATTCTATGGGCTATCAATTAAGAGGAACAACTGTGGTCAGTGGTGATCGTACTTGCACGGTCGGCTCAGTAGACGGCGATATAGACCTTTTTCCACAGCAACCATTTTGACATGAGATAGTGGGGTAAATATAGGTGTTACTAGTGACATTAATTAGAGTTTCGTTCACAACAGCAGGGTCCCAGCCCCGTTACGCCTTCATGGAGCTGAATCTTAATTGTCACCAATCACGCATGTGTTTACCCTACTATTTCACGTCTAAATGCTGCTGTTAAAAAGGTCCATACACCAGTGGGATTCATCAAAAGCAGTTCATGAGAGCTGAAGGCCAAAGTGCACATTTTATTAAAAAACAAAACAAAAACAAAACAAAAACAAAAAAAACATGATCTTTATTTTCATTTTGGTTAAAATGAAAACAAGTTGCAACCTCACCTTCACTACGGTAGTCGGTTGTATTTTGCAAATTATGACCGGAAGTTTCATTTAGGGGCACAGTCTTAACTTTACACTTATCGCTGTGCTTAAAAAAGCCGTAAAAATGACACATAGTGGGGGGACAGTGGTATATTTCTATTTTAAATTACCACAAATTAAAAAAAAAAAAAAAACCTTTATTCGGTTTGACGCACTGCATTACTCAAAGAAATGTTGCAATACAGACTCATGGAAATGGGTTTATTTTGAAATGTACGACCGGAAGTCGTATGTCTTTTCATTCGTGGTGTCTTGACACTGGTCAGAAGCCGGGAGTACCGTGGGTTTAGCTAAGTCTATAGCCTTAAATAGCCTCTTCTTAAAATGTCTCACGCAACACCGTCCAACAAGCCTTCCAACCCTGAAAACCCCCGTGTCTTTTTTGATGTAGACATCGGCGGAGAAAGAGGTCAGGACCTTTTTTTAAAACACGCCGTGGTGACGAGCTGTTGCCGGCCGGTTGAACGTTAGCCTCGTTAGCTTAGCGCCGTCCTGGCTTATGCCTTCTAGTGCCTTCTAGAAACACACTGATTCTTGTACTCGCTGTCGTTAGCTTAAAAAGTTATATCATGCAAGCCATTTAAAACATAGTTATATATGGTTGTACAAACTAAACTGTAGCCAGCACCGAGTCGGTGTTTTACATTTAGAGAGCTCGGCTGAGTAAATGAACCACGTGTGATTGATTTGTCTGGACTGTAGGTGGTAGCCATTCATAATTTTACCATTCACTGCAATAAAGATTCAATGGGTATAATAACGAATGATTTTAATGAATGTGTTGGTCAGCATAAACTTTAAAAACTTGATGTTGTGTGGTTTCTTTTGCAGTCTTTGTAGTTTTCCTATGGCTGCAAATAGATATGTAGCTGTGACAAATATTGAACTCTGACATTTTGCTTAAATTAGTTTACATCCTTTGCAGGCTGGTTAGGTTTTTCCGCAGTGCCTCTACAGTATCTCTATGTTAGAGTGACGATATAGCCAGTGATTTGGTTTGTGATGATGTGTTGTGTCAGATTAGGACTGAGCAATTGATTGAAATAGTACCTAAATCACAACATGGCTAAGTGTAATATCAAAATCCAGGAGGTGCACTTTCTTTCTTTCTTTCTTTCTTTCTTTCTTTCTTTCTTTCTTTCTTTCTTTCTTTCTTTTTCTTTTCTTTTGTTTTCTTTTTGTAAAGGTAAAATGTTTGACAGAATACCACTGTGAATGAAATACTACAAATTGTATTCTCCAGTTGTAAGAAAACATGTTTATGACAGATGCCAGCAGAAATTACACATTTATTTTAGTACTTTTTAAAGAGAAAATGATACTTATCACTGTTTTCTCTTCATTGACTCACATGTGGTGCACATATAACTGAACATTGCCAAGAAAGGTAATGTAAACATGAAATTAACAAATAGACCTATTTAGTTATAATAATTAAACAGAATCAAGTGTCCAAATACAAAAAAAAGTGATAGTGCCACAACCCGCACTCAAACACTGACACACAATGGTGCAAAAAATAGCATGTCTACTACTTAGAATTAGAATTGCAATATCTGGCAAAATAAGGTATGAGTTAGGCTGTTTTGTCATGATCTATTCCGATTCCAAACCATTCTCAGGTAGCCCACAGGTCATTGTATCATTCAGAATCTGAACTCATATCAAACTATTTTATGTCCCCAGCTGGTCGAATAGTGCTGGAGCTGTTTACTGACATTACCCCCAAAACTGCTGAAAACTTCCGGGCGCTCTGCACTGGAGAGAAGGGGACTGGCAAATCCACTGGGAAACCGCTGCACTTCAAAGGATGCCCATTCCACAGAAGTAAGTAGCATTCCAGTCTGCAGCCAAAGTGACATTTCACTTTGATAGGACAACTTAATGTATACACACTGCTGCAGAGGTTTCGCTATCGGAGGGGCCGGTCTTTAGCGTGGCAGTAAGTGACTGTGGGACAGCTAATTTTAAAGGCTGAACTGCTCCTGAGCGCCTACAAAAAATGTGTGTGATGAAAATTGAAAATATCCTCCCAAAGTTTGAGGGGACAGTTCAGTTCAGTTGAAAACTTCGTCACTAAGAGAAACTGGGTTTGCAGAGAAGAAGAATACACAGTAACATTTTAGAAATCACCACTAGATTTTCCATGTAGACAAAGATCAGACAGTCATTCAGTAGCTGGACACAGTGGAATAAAAAGCTGCCAGTTAATCAGTGTATGAGACATTTGAGTTAAGCCTCCCATCATCAACATTCACTGTGTCTACATGCACACTAATTTTCCACTATATTACTCCCAATATGACAATATTCCAAATCTGATGCAGGTCAAGTCATATTCTTTTTGGATATTTGTAATAAGACCTATTTTCCGAATGTTGCATTCAGGCTATGCTTTATTCCTGCGTAGTAAACAAACCAAGTAACCAACAGTTTGCAGTGCTGGGATAGAGATGCATCAACAACAAAGCCGACATTTTTGGTTGGAAGGAGAAACACACCTAGTGTTAAACATCATAAAAGACGTGGATATCAACAGGTTTTTGGATATGCACAAAAATCGCAGCACCATCTGTTCAATAAGGGGGTTGAATGAATGAAAGAAGGAGGCTGTGTTTGTACAATCACACAAGACAGGGTATACATGGCTGCATGTAAATGAGAATATTAGTTGACTATTCATTTTTATCAGCCATCTAAACAGTTTAGTAGGAATATTGTCTTTTTTTGGAATAAGGGCAAAATCTGGAATATTTTGTGCGCGTAAACATAGTCACTGAGTGTTGATGTATGGAACAACATCATGATTTCTGTAAAGTAACTTGTCTGCCATTTTGTCAATGCCAGTTATCAAGAAGTTCATGATCCAAGGCGGTGACTTCTCCAACCATAACGGCACTGGAGGTGAGAGCATCTATGGGGAGAAGTTTGCAGATGAAAACTTCCATTACAAGGTAAGGGGTTTAGCATTTAAATCACAGAAAAACAGTACATGGACAGTCCAGTAAATGTCCTGTAGCACTGGTACTGAAACAGAGAAGCTCTGAACAAAAAGAAAAAGTGCTCACTTATGTCTTTTGTGATGGTTTCTTTTCCTCCCCACATAGCATGACAAAGTGGGTCTGCTGAGCATGGCCAATGCAGGCCCAGACACCAACGGTTCTCAGTTCTTCATCACTACTGTCCCCACACCGCACTTAGACGGCAAGCATGTGGTCTTCGGACAGGTGCTGAAAGGGATGGGCGTGGTGAAAATGCTGGAGGCCATTGATACCAAAGATGACGCCCCTGTTAAGGTAAATATGTTTTCCAGAACAATCTGTATTTGAAGAGTTTACTTCTAAAGTGAGATATCCATCATTCAAAAAAGTTGAGACCATACGCTTCCCAGAAACCGTTTCGGCTGATGAAATTTGAGTTTTTGCAATACCAGCCTGACAGTGGACATTTAGAACAGCAGATGTAAAAATTTTGAACTGGGTTCTGGATGAACCACTGTTGTCTTGCATCAGCTGGTGTATGTATTGTTACTTTAAATTATTATTGTAGTTGTATCATTATTTTAGGAATTTGCTCACAAAATACTGATGCTGTTGAAGATGGAATGATGTATCAATTTTAAGCATTCGGTGTACATGCAGCATTATTTTCCAGAAAACACATATCAGTAATTTTGTAATGAAAATTTCATTTCATAATCTGTTGTCTGTTTTTGAAAAATGTGGGCCCACTGGTGTGTTATGGTACAAACAGCTTATAGAGCGGTCTATACAGCATTGTAACTACCTGCATTGTTCTTACTGTCCTGGAAAACCTGTGATTATTATTATTTTTGTTTTCCCCAAATGTTTTGAAATGTCATGGACATCTGTTCATCTTTTCAAGCAGTCAAATGTAAAAGTTGAAGCTTTGCCGCTGGCTGGCAACTTTGAAGGACTGATAACCCAAATTATACATTACCTAGTTCCATTCTTTCCAGGTAAAAGGTAGAGCCATCCAGACAGCTAAATGGCAAAAAATGGAGCTGTGCTGTATGCCATGAAATTTTAATGAAACATCCTGGACTCTGATATATGCAAAGGCCCCGAAGCCATGCATCAGATTCTTAATTGTTGTGTGCCTTTGCCGAGAAATATCACACTTTCTGTGTCTGCCTTTGCAGCCATGTATCATAGCAGAGTGTGGTGAGCATAAGGACGGGGACGACTGGGGCGTGGCAGCAGTTGACGGGTCAGGGGACACCCACCCAGACTTCCCCGAGGACTCCGACATCGACTTTAAAGATGTAAGTGACTGTGAGATCTTTGATGTTTAAGGGACACTCATGGGGAAACTTTCAGACTTGAGTGCTCTGCTGTCCTCAGTTAATAAGCAGATTTAGGTCATTTTCACATCACATTTTTTTTTTTTTTTTTTTAAGTGTTTACTCTTGGTTTGGTTTGTGTGTGCAGGTGACAACAACTCGTTTTGAAGTCATGCAGCACTTAACACACCAAAATGCCTAAACATGTGGCTTTAAGTGGTCTTCTAAAAGCAAACCAAGTTTTAGGTTTTATGGAGTAAGAAGATAATCTCGATGTAATCTGCAGGAAATGCTTGTTGCCAAAATCTCTAATCTGGCCGGATGACAGGTTTCCAAAGGTCTGTCCAATAGAGAGCTACTTGGGAGACTGTGTTGTTTACAAGCCTTGGTTCATAGTAAAGTTGATCTTGAATCACTTGAAATTGGGCAGTGTGAACCTAAACACATAAATGCAACAAAGTAAACTTTTCCTTTGTGAGTCTTTTTCAAGGTTATTTTTTGGCATTCTGCTTTATTTGATAGTCTCAGTAGAGAGAGACAGGAAAGGTAGGGGGGAGAGAGAGGAGACGACATGTAGCAAATGCCCTGAGGTCTGATTTGAACCCAGGATGCTGCGATCAGGATGCAGCCTTAGCGTGTGGTACGCGCTCTTATCCGGTGAGCCACCAGGGCGCCCCTCCATTGTGACTCTTACAATTAGACAAATCCGTATACATCTCAGCACATTTTAGTGATTGTGAATTTAATAAATTTGTTGTCATTGTATGCAAGGAAATTGAAGATTCAGTCCAAGAATACATTTACAGAGAACAAAATTAACCAATATTCATTGGCTACTATTTAAAAAGAGAATATTAAAAAGTACAGTGGTGGTCATTTTGCTACTGTAGGTGTCAGTTTGTAAGGAAGGTCCTCAGTTGAGTTTTCACCTGTGTTGGCTTTTAGGTTGACAAAGTCCTGTCTGTCGCTGAGGATATCAAGAATATTGGGAACAACTTTTTTAAGAATCAGGACTGGCAGTCTGCTGTCAAGAAATACTCCAAAGCCATCAGGTAAAGTACTGGATGTGATTTATTTCCACATCAACCTTCATTCATCACTGGTGAGAATCAGGCAGGTGTAATTGCCAGTATCCAAGGTGTCCGCAGTGACAGCTGGGCTGTTCTGGTGTGTGACCTTCATCTCCAGACATGCACATTCCAAATGCTTAACATCAAGCCAAAATAATACCTGGCATGAATAATTGTTACCAGTCATAATAATTAACATAGATACATCTCAGAGAAATATGTCAGCCTTCCTTTTTTGATTGTTAATCCTCTATCCTGTGTAAAACGAGCTTGTTATTTATCATGACATGACTTGCTACTTGGGAACACGTAGGGCTCTGTGACATGACCTAAATCTCATATCCCGAGAATTGTATATGTCATGATATTGCACATTTTCTATAAATTACCTTACTGAATATTTTCTATTAAGTCACCACATGGAAAGAGCGAGTTCTTATTACATTTAGAATTATATATTCAAATAAAAGGTGTTGAATCATATTTTATTACTTTTTCCTTTTATTTGGGGTCTTTGTGCAAATTTTCAATTAAACCATAAACAAAATATAAAATATGACAGTAAAATAGAGATGTAATGATGGAAGGAGGCTATCGGGGATCTGCACATAATTCCTGATGCTGGCACAGTTTTTCCCAGGCATCAGCAGTGCTGTGAATGCACCATATGAAGTGACACTTCTTCAGTCAGTTACCAGGCCTTTAACTTTTCTGTCAAAACGCTGCCACAGCTCAGCTGCAGGCGTGTGTGGCTCCTGCAGGGGCTGCCGCCGGGGCTTACTGCCTCTCTCCAAAGCGGTAACTGAACGTAATTGACTGAAGAAGCATCGCTCCATATGGTGCATTCTCAGCACTGTTATTGCCTGGGAAAAATTGTGCCAGCATCAGGGATCAAGTACAGATCACCGATAATCTTTTCATCATTTCACTTACATTTTACATATTTTGTTTACTGTTGAATTGAAAATTTGCACAAAGGTTCAAAATAAAAGGAGAAAATATGATTATATAATTATATAATTCAAAATGTAATAAGAAATATGCCTCTTCATATTGTCATTTTATATAAACAATTTATTAATGTAATTAACTGAAAATGTTCTATATTGTGATATATCATTATTGGGATATAAAACAATCTATATTAGGATATGAGGTTTAGGTCATATCACACAGCCCTAGGAACAAAGTTAAGTTAAAACTATTGATGGGTTAGTTAATCATCCAAACAGAAGAGAAACAGGGAAAAGTTTACAGTAGATCCTAATTCGGCCAGATCCTCTAACCAAAAAAAAAAAAGGACTGTGCATGTTAACTGTGGAGTTTAGGCAGCTGTGACCATTGGGTGCCATGGAGTCAGACTGTGTAAAACACACATTTGTGTGACAGAGCTGCATGCTAGTGATGTTTAATCATTCTATTTGTTGAACTACTTCTGGGGATCTGGATGTGGTTCCAGCTGGATCTGGGATCTGGCCAAATCCTAAAAATGTGTATTGGCTTTTGCAGACAAGAATACCTTTGAGATACTTTGAAGTAGCATCAGGAGATGGGTAGAGCTATCCTGGGAGACAGGCACAATAGCATCTTTCCAGAGCTATGAGCACTTCAAAATGTTCACTGCAATTTGAGCTAAGCTTAATAGCAGATTACTTCAGATTGGTGTCAGCAAGTGACACCAATGATAGGTCATCACAATCCAGTTCCATTCTCAGGAGTGAGCTTGATGCTTTTTGTTCTCCTGTAGGTACCTGGAAACCAGTGGAGAGCTGCTGGATGAGGAGGAAGCCCAGCAGAAGCTGGAGCCCACCGCCCTCAGCTGCATTCTCAACACGGCGGCGTGCAAGCTGAAGATGCAGCTCTGGCAAGATGCTCTCGACAGCTGCAACGAGGTAAGGAAGGCCAGACCATAATCTTAATGCACACTTTTTTTTTTTTTTTTTTTTTGCTTATATGGCATGACATTCACTCTAACTCTTATGTCCAGTATGTATTTATTATGTTTTTTATACCAGAGCCACTGGTAGCTGATATGTAATGTTACTATTCCACATTTCTAAATTATCTAATCAGTTTTAATGCTTGTAGTCAGTACGCACCCACCTCACCTTGTTGCTCGGGTGGAACAGTCACAGGCCAGCTCCCCTTAAACACATTTTTTTTTTTTTTCCCAAATTAACTGTTCTTTAGGGCATCATGACCCACCTCAATAATTCAGTGCGATGGGAACCTGGCACTGAATAGCAATGATTTTGTCCTTTAAATTAAGTATGAATGTATGAGAAAATATAAAAGCAAATGAAGAAATAAAATGAGTATAGAAGATTGCAGATTTTGCAGACCATTTTTATGCCGCTGTGGCCAGAGAGAACTTGTCGCTTGTCGTAATTGTGGACAACAGGACTGGCCCATAACCAATGACTAATAAAAGACCAGTATTAGCCAGCTACATTAGCAAACCAACATGGGCCTGATTCAACTTTGGATAAAAGCATCAGCCAAATGCCATGTGTTAACTGTGTGTGTGTGTGTGTGTGTGTGTGTGTGTGTGTGTGTTGTCTTACAGGCGTTAGAGTTGAACCAGGCCAACACTAAGGCGCTTTTCCGGAGGGCCCAGGCCTGGCAGGGCTTAAAGGAATACAACAAAGCCATGGTAACCTCCACAGAAACACCTCGGACTTTAATGTGACTACTGAGAAATGAAAATATCAAAGACTAGGGGCAGGATAAATGAGATTCACCACCAAAACAGCTTGTATTCACATAACTGGAAACAACTGAAGGGCTAGTTTTATGTTTTATGCACCTTTAGCAGCAGAGTAAAGTATATTATTTGTGTGTGTTTATACAGGTAATTTATTTTTATTATTTTTTTTATTTAATTATCATTATAATTATTATCATTATTGTTACAAGGCCTTACACTGATGGTTATTCATCCACTGATGGTTGTTCATCCACATAAGCTGCTGAATGCACTGAACAGCTGATCAGCTATAGCTAAAAAGTGCCAGGATTTTGTGGGTTGCTGCTTGTCTGAGGTCTGTCTGATGAAGAGAATTGTTTTTGTGAACTTATTTCTCATTACAGACTGATTTGAAGAAGGCTCAGGAACTGGCACCAGAGGACAAAGGTGGGTTTTTTTCTCTCCAGTTTTCTCCAATTTGAGGACAAAAGTGGTCAGTTCTTCCTCTAGGCTGCTGTGATTTAACTAGCAAAGAAATGTCTTGGCAGGGATACAATGAATAATTTAAATTTTTGCCTCTCCCTTCTATTTTCCTTAGTTATTTAGGCTATATTTATGCTTTGGGAAAAAAAAAAAAAAAAAAACTTTCCATGTGAAATGTTACCTCAAGTGATTTTATGCAGCTCACTTAAGATAAAGCGTGTGTGAAAATGTAAGGCCAAAACTTTTGTGTGCAAGTGAATTATAGTGGGTTTTTTTCTTCCTATGGGGAAATACGTAGGGAGATCTGATAAAGTCGTTCAAGTTATTCATGAAAAGCTTCAAACTCGGTCACAGCAGCTTGAGAAATCAAGGTTAGTGTGATAAGACAGACCATGATTTGTATAATCAGGGTTTCCTCACAGCCTTGGTGTGTCTGACAGACATACCTGAATCCCCAGAGAAACATTCTAATGCTGAAAGGCCTGACAAGACAATGCGATTGTAATTTCCATAGTTTGGTGATACATATGGGTTATAGACATCTAGATGTCATATGGCAAAAGTTTAAATGTAATGACTACCTCTCTAAATGTTAGGGTCAGTGAGATAACGATTTAATGAGTTCAACAAGTTAGTGAGATATGGAGTAACATGGACAAAACAGGCTTGCAGTATGGATAAAAACAGCTTCAATTAGGATTTCTACACTTTAATCTCATAATTTTTATCATTTGGGACCCTGCTCGATGCATATGGCTAAAACATCACCGACCAAGTATTTACAGAGCTCATACGCTGTGAGCGAAGCAACTTACAAACTTAGCACAAACACGACGACTCGTCAAAAATCACTTTTAGCCACAAGTCGGTGAATCTGATGTAGCAGAACTAATGAGGCCAGTCCAACAGGATAACTGTATTGTGTGTCTGTGCTCCAGGTTCTGTATAGATCAGATATACCAAAATTGGAGTTTGGAAATAGTTAAAACCCTCACACTTTAAACTGCCTTATAACCATTTATTTTGTAGAAAAGATTGTCTTAATACAAAATACATTTGGGATGCCAGTCATGTGTGAGTCCTAACAGTCTCTTTTGACCCACATCCTTCCCATGAGGGAGAAAAGATCTGATAATGTTTCTCATTTAAGAGCAATCAGCAGGAGACGTCATGAAGAAATCCAATCCAAAAATGTTCAACATGCTTATGTCAGCCTAACATGTTTTATATCATACTGACATCTGTGGACAAGATATATTTTTTTAATTCACTTTGAACTGTTCCTCACAACAGCCTGAAACTGTGGACTGTTCAAGTCTTTTATCACAGTGGATGTGTAATGTACATCGTTTTAAAAAGTAGTCACACCGATTAAATAGATAACACCCCCGTTGGATGTTTAGGGGAACCACTCGTGAGTAAAAGTTGATCCACTGTTGAACAAACCTGAAGATACTGAGTGGCACTCTGAGAAAGATAATTTAAATTTCACCATGTATACAGTGTATCACATGCTTTCCTTGTGCGTTTAGAAGCACTGCCTCTTTAAAATAAATTTAAGATCGACAAAATCCCCTGAAAGGTAGATAAAATCATTTGAAATAAGACAGACATGAAAGTGTAATGTGAAAAAAAGCACTCGCTGGCAAGCCTTTCCACAGACTTGACATGATCAGATGGGTTGCATTGATTCACTTGTTTTTCAAGCTTCCAGCCTGACAAGCTAATTGATATTTTCTCTTGATAGCAATCAGCAATGAGATGAAGAGAGTCCAGCTGAAAGTCAAGGAGGAGAAGGAGAAAGAGAAGAAAATCTATGCCAAAATGTTTGCGTGAGCTTTCCCACTGGATGATGTGTTATATTTATCAATATTTGAAGTAATTTCTCCAAGGGAAGCTGCACTAGTTGTTAAGTCAGATATGGAGTGTTGTGTAACAAAACTGAAACTGTATTTTCAGTGGCAGGTCCTTTCATGTTCTGCAACTGACATGTTTCTCACACAAGAAATTGATTTAAGGGAAGAGTTTTTTGTGTGCTTTGGCCTGTCAACGTTCTGACAAGTGTGTCACTGTAATGATTAATTTGAATAATATTCTACTATCATGAATTCTTCAATTCAAGAACTGGTTTTTCACCGTTTATTTGTCATTCAGCAGTTGTTCATGTTTTGTTACATATTCAGCTGTTTGATACAGTACACTATACTGCTTACATACATCTTTTTTAATTTATTTGTTTTTTTTACATTTGTCAGAATAAACTGAAAGACAACAATGAAGTGTTGTTTATTCACTTACAGTGTTTCTATAAGCTACATTATGTACAGTACTCTCCAGATCAAAAGCTGTTAATTATAAAAAGATACCTGCAATAACTCTGGGAAGAAAAAAAAAAAAAAACTAAACATAGGCACAGCTCCTCTGAGTTTATGTTCATTTACAGGGGTTCTGAAGGAAATACTATTCATGGTCACAACATGGCTTGGTCTGCTTACAACACAGAAATATATCAAGTATGTAGGTTGGTCAAGCAATCATGATTTTCAAAACAAACACAAACAAAAGCCACTTTCATCTGAAATGCCTCTTTATATTGTCCACCTTGAGCAAGTAACAGCTGTGACGCCAAACCTGGACTAACTGCAACAGTTTTCTCATTTAAATTTCAAGGTCTTGGTTATTTGTGTGTAATGGGAGTTCAATAAGCCCTTGGGATATTTTAAAATTTAATATCAAGTTGTATGATTCCAAAACAAAAACAGACTTCCGTGAGAAATTGCAGACTTTTTTTTATTATTATTCCTGAACAGCTTATGTTCTGTTTTTTTTTTTTTTTTTTTTTTTTGTACATTTTGCCCAACAACCACTACATGGTGATTTTCAGTTTCATACTTAGGCACATTTACCATTAGCTGTCAGCTAACCCTTAAATGGATAATATTTTACAGTCAACTTACAGCTAACACTGGGGCCTCATGATATGAACCCACCCACCCCTACAAATTAAAAAACAGAGCTCCTCCAATCCCAACCCCACTCCCACTGGATGTTTACATTCCGTTGTAGGCCGGTCCCCCGCTGCCCTCTGGCACGACCCAGTTGATGTTTTGGCTCGGATCCTTGATATCGCAGGTCTTACAGTGGACACAGTTCTGTGCATTGATCTGCAGTCGCATCCCCTCCCCTGTCTCCAAGGGAACGTACTCGTACACACCTGAAGGGTTGGGAGTGACAAGCAGGTGAATTAATTGGGAAACAAGTCATACACAGTCATGTACACCTGATGGTTGGGGTTCATTTAATATTAATACAAGGCTTTCACTTCTGGGTTCAAATTAGGGTTGAACGGTATGCAAAAATCATACTACAATTTCTTAGACAATGTGACTGCAATATGATTTATGATTTTAGTTAGAATAACAGTTTCTCAGAGAAAATGAAAATTATGATGCAGAAATCATTAAAAATTTGTCTTTTTAAAGATTTACACTCAACAAATATCCTTTCTGATGTTTGGAGGATTTGATTTGGAGGCCAAACTTTCTAGCACCCAATATTTGATGGTATTTCGTCAAACATTTTACTTGTATCAAAAAGCTGTAGCTCCTGCAATTTGGATATTGAACTTGGCCGTTAAGGAATTTCAATAATATTTCAATTGTTCAGTCCTAGTTGGAGTCCAATTACTGTGACTTGTCATCAGAAACATGATGAGCAGATTATTAGGCAATTTATTACGTTTATGTTCTGTTGTAAATTGGAAAGTGAAGGACGTGAAGGGTTCCTCTTGTCACGAAAGCCTCAACGAACTGCTTTTTGCCACCAAGAGCAATCAAATACTCGTAGAGGAACTGTTCATCCATGCCAGCCAATTATCAAAACAGTTAATACCCTTTGCTAAGAGAAATTTACATCGTCGTTTCAGCTAGAATCACTGTGCTTGAGGCGTGCTTAACACAATTTCCCCAACTTTGCCTTGGTTAGCCTCTGCAGGGAACACAGATAATTGTCTAGCTTCGTTCTCCAACTCAGCTGACGTTTCTAATGTAGTGGCTGATGAAGATTCATTAAATTTCAGAGATTGTAGAGAATTCAGAGGCAGCCACTGGCCTAGAGACAAAGAAGTTTGGCTTTTGATTGATTGAAGTGTAGAAATGAAATAATCACAGCCAACTCTGTGCCTGGCCACCTGGCTTGGTGGCCAGGCACAGAGAACGCTACACCTTATTTATTAAAAACGACACATTTGGATCAAAGTTGTATGAAAAACAGAATCCTTAACCAGCATTAATCAAAGTTTTTAGGTAGAAAGTTCTATGTGTATTTATCTTGATATCCTAAGTAAACAAATATGAAGACAGATCTGACTGGAGGGTATTTTTTTTTTTTTTTCGAATAGTTTATCTGATAGTTTTAGAATACATTGTAACACAATGAATGCATTTTTATATGCTCATGTTAACCCATAACTTCACAGATTTATTTATACTGTGGTCCTTGACTGTGGAACAAACATATGCACATAAAGACGAAGAACACACATAATTACAGATAAATTATATCAGGGGTCAATCCTGCATCAGGTCACCAAAACAAAAGAAATAAATAAATAAATGCACATCTAACTGTTCTTCACCTTATTGGGAGCCAATCACCCAGGCTTGCTCTGGTTCTGTGGCTGTCGGCTTTGCCTACTCTAGGGAAATAGTTGGTGAGGTAGTCCGTAGCCCTGTCATCAACTATCCTGTGTACCACTGAAAGTCTGGGCTGTGTCTGGGCAGCCAACTGAGCTCCTGAAGTTGACTCGTCCCCATATGCTCCCGAGGATTCATGCCCATTACCACCCTAACCAGTTTATTCTGGGATACCTGCAGCTTTTTCTTTAGGGTTGGCATAGCCTGAGGCAATCTTCGTCAAGTAGATCAGCTTTTCTGGACAAGAATTTGACTCTGGCACTTACACAACCATTTCCTCTCCTCCTAGATGGTCGCCCAGCATACAGACAGGCCAGGTATTTTACTGCTGGTTTTGTCTGATGACCTTTAAACCTAGCTCCACCTTGAGCTCTGGTGCTTTCCTCAGCCTGGGTTTGGATCTGAACAGGGAGTCAACATGAATTGCCTGTGTTGATCTCATTTCCACTCTTGAAGCTTTCAATCAACAAAAGTTGAACTTCATTCTGTCTGGGCGGGTGGCTGCCTTTGGATACTGCCTTTGAAAGGGTTACAGTGTAGAGAAACTGTCAGTTATGCTTGAAAAGCCTTGCTTAAAACAAGCTAATGTCCTCAACTGCCTCACATTCACTCAATTATTTCTCCATGTATTCTTAACTACTAACACAATCAGAGGTAAATACTGGCACAGAGCACAGACAAGTTATGTAACACTGGCAGTTGTTGGTGTTTGGGAGTTGCATCGGCGGTGTGCAAAGGTCTCAAGGGATGGTGTGCAAGACTTAATCCCTGTGCTGTTACCTGCAGGGCAGAAGCGCTGTTCAGGACCGTCGTATATGGCCAAGTTCCTGGCCACTGGGACACTGTCGTCTTTCAGGGTCAAGTGGGCGGGCTGGTCTCCCTCATGGTTGGTGCCACTCAGGGCCACAGAGGAGAGCAGGTCAAAGCTTATCTTGCCATCAGGTTTGGGGTACTCGATCGGTGTACAGTCCTTAGCCGGTTTCAGCTGGGCTGAATCGAGGCCTGAGACAAACCCAGCATGACGAGTTACAAAATCTTTATTTGCTCTCCTGAGATAAGAGGAGCTCATATTTGCAAAGAGAAAAAAAGGCTTTCTGTGGTGGTTAAGCTGCACACCTGCAGTAGCACACAAAATCTAAACTGCTGCCTCCTGTTACTGTCCTCCCTGCTCTCTATGCTCATGGACACTACTGTCTTACTCCTGTCACTCCACTTCAGTAGAAGGAAATAGTAAATAAGGTTGTAATACATGTATGTACAATTTTTATTATAAATTTTGCAATCAAAGACTAAACATTAAGTAACAGCTAAGTGTACAAAACCCTTCTGCGCTCCTTTACATTCTGCATCCCCATCTCTATTTTTTCCTTTGTAACCAAGCACTTTTCTAAAATATGAACTCAACAGCAACACATGAACACATGTTGTCAGGGCACTGTGGCTATGACCTTTACACTGCTCACAACTGATGTAACATTATCTGACTAACTGATGCTTCTTTGGCTAGATCACATTAATACCTAAAATAGAAATGTTTCAGTCCAAATAAAAGAGTAAGACCTGCCAGTCAGCTGTTAAACGTCTCTGCTCTAGGACACTTACCGCAGTGTTTGAGCGTCCAAGGCTCTTTCCCTCTGAGGACCCAGTAGAAGATTCCCGTGTAGACCATGCCACCATACAGACCAAAGTAGTTGTGGAAGGATGGCCTGATGTTCCTCACTGCATGCAGCTCTTTCCAGATCCACGATTTCTTCAGGTTCTCAGCATATTCAGGTACATGAAGTCCTGAAAGATTCATGTTTAGTACAACCAGTGAAGTGTGTTCTTTTTCTTTTCTGTTTTACTATTACATTTGATAATCTACTTCACTCAGCCGGGGTGCAAAACATCATTCATTTTGCTATTTGGAGAGAATCTGAATCTACATTGGTAATGTCTTAGGCTCATCGGTCCAGCCTAGCCTCAGAAACCTAGGTGTCATCCTTGACTCTGCAATGTCGCTAGAGCAGCACTCCAGACAACTAATTAGAAACTGCTTTTTCCACTTGAGGAACATTGCAAAATTACGTGATATGGTGTCTAAAGCCGAACTTGAAATGGTCATTCATGCTTTTATCTCTTCTCGTCTGGACTATTGTAATAGCCTTTTTACCTGTTTAAATAAGAAAGAGCTTGATCGTCTCCAGACGGTACAGAATGCAGCTGCACGGCTTTTAACTCACACTCACAAAAGGGCACATATCACTCCTGTTTTAGCCTCTCTACACTGGTTACCAGTCCATTTTAGAATAAATTTTAAAATCCTGGTCCTTACTTTTAGAGCTCTTCATGGCCAAGCACCCCCCTACATCTCTGATCTGATCACACCTCATGTACCTGCCCGTACTATGAGGTCGTCAGATCAGAGATTGCTAGTGGTCCCTCACACCCACTATAAGACCAGAGGTGACCGGTCTTTTCAGGCAGTGGCACCTAAACTGTGGAATGCCTTGCCACACTCCCTACGGTGTTCCGATTCTGTGGACACTTTTAAGAAACACCTGAAAACATTTTTATTTATGCAGGCTTTTAACTAGTGTGTTTTATGTTTTATGTTTTACATATTTGTTGTTTTATTGTTGTATTTTATTCACACTGATATGTACTGTGTTTTTATTATTGTGTTTTTTGTTGTATTTTTATTCTATTTTATCTTTACTTTATTTTATTTTATTTTATTGTAAAGCACTTTGTGATTTTTATCTGTGAAAGGTGCTCTATAAATAAACATTACTTACTTACTTACTTACTGAGTGTTTGAGATGACCTTGATGAAATGTAATATTTTATATTAGTCTTTGTCATGTTTTAGTAAGAGGCACTTCAAATAACTTTAGTGATCCATTTTAGCCAATTTAGTAAAATGATAGGACACTGTTCTAAAAATACTGCTCTACTGAATGAATTTCTAAAGCTGAAACTTGCCAACTACTTGCAAAAGAAAATCAATACGTCTAGTTTGCAACAAAACACGGATGCCAGTGACTATTTTTCAACCAAAAATTTGTTGGCAAAATTAACAATCGCCGAAAATCAAATGTATGAAGTTTTCGTTCCTCTTTTAATCAACACAAAAAATCTGCAATCAACTGATCAGTTATTGCTCTCATTATGCTACATAAGTATTAATTTGAATGGGTCCAATATGGTTTCTGAATTTTGGCAAGTAGGCCTTACTGAGATACAGTCTTACCTGAATCAGTGAAATACACTAGAATATTATCAATATTGTCACTTTTATTAACGCTCTTGATTACCTGTGGTCTCTGAGTTCAGGTTCTCATCTGTGATTTTAGCGAAGGCGGACTCAGCAGCCAGCATGCCGCTCTTCATGGCCGTGTGGGTGCCTTTGATCTTTGGGACGTTCATGAAACCTGGACTACAACCAATCAGCATCCCTCCGGGGAAAGTCAGCTTTGGGATAGACTGGAGAAGAGGGGAGGGCTTTTGATCAGTTTACCTTGTGCTCTACTGTCCCCAGACCAGATCTCCTGGCCAGGTTTAAGAATTCAATCTGTGCTCGATACGATGTCTGTTGATCAAATATGAGCTGGTATCGCTGTACTTTTTTTTTTTTTTTTTTTTTTTTTTTTAAATCACGATACCTGAAATTACAAACAGGTGTACACCAATCCAAAAGACACTGTCAGATCACAATTTCTCCTTTTCAATTTTTTTTCAAAAACATACAAGATTGTTGAGACCATATAAACTGTAGTTTTAGACATTTCTACAACAACAACATGCATGACAGATTAAGGATTGGTTAAATAGTCTTGCACTAAAATAAACACTTACATAAACTTGTTTTTGCTCTCTTGCTCTAGCAGTTTTGTTGACATGTTTACGTCTAATGAAGCTTCATAATATTGCTAATGGGGTGGATACAATTTGTCTGACAGAGAAATTAGGCAGTTTAATTGAGTCAGACACTACAGTTTTCCCTTTATTACCAATAAATGGTCGCCATCTGTGAATATTACATCCTGTGGTGCAGGTTTTACTCATTATTTGTTCATGTCTTTGATCATATTTATTCACAATGGAAAGTTTTATGTAT
The DNA here is from genome assembly GCF_902150065.1 of Myripristis murdjan. Lineage (NCBI taxonomy): Eukaryota > Metazoa > Chordata > Actinopteri > Holocentriformes > Holocentridae > Myripristis > Myripristis murdjan. The sequence goes on from NC_043989.1 coordinate 8,008,007, forward strand.
AGCACACTTTTATTTTGTAATGCACCTTGCAACACTAATGCACTTTGCAACAGTAGGAGTAGTAGTTCTAGTAGTATTACTGGCCTATTAATAATTGAATGTGTTTATCTTTTTTGTTTTCCAGCACTTGAGAAGTGCTATACAAATATTCTCAAACTGAATAATGCATCCTGAATGTGACATACACATACCTGGATTCCTCCCTCATTCAGGGCCCTGGCTCCATATGCAATCCTGTTGCCACCCTCGAGTGTGGGAGCTACAAAGGGATGGTGTTTCCACCGCTGGAACTCTCTGAAGGGGCTTAGGTAGGGGTTAGTGTAGTCCAAGCCAACCTAGGGATGGAAAATGTCAGCCTCTTTAATCAAAATCCCCTCGAAACACCAATTAAATTTAAATTAATTAGGCTTGGTGCACAGATACACACCAAGGATAAAACACCCTGAGGATCTTTCATTCTTGATAATTTGTTGCTCACTTGAGTGATCTCAATATTTGATCATTTAAAATTTAACTGAAAGCCTTACACACAGCACTTAAGGTATGCACGTTAAAATCGATGCTGCCATCTGGGTTACCCTAATTGTAGTGGCTGTTATTTTTTATTTCCCTCCTGAGTGTGAGAGGGCTGCGTGGGTTTATGGGAAGAAACAAAATGGAAAACTTCTTTTTGTTTCGGTATTGTAATCTAACTGACGTGTAAAATTCCTCCTCCTCCAAAAAAAGAAAACATCAAGTGTGCAGACAGTTTATTCTGTTCATTCACTGTTCATTCTGTTCAGCCAGCCGGCGTGACTAATATACTTCCAGCAAGGAAAAACTGGCACTGAAAGAACAAAATTTCATGCTCAAATTGATTTAAAATATCATTAGTTGCTGAACACAAGCAGTGTTTCCCAGAGCCATCCTCAGGTTTTTCTGATTTCATCCCATGTGGGTATTTTGTGCAACTGCTCCTTTCTTCACTGTGAGGAGCTGCACTACAGATCTGAATTAAAATATGAAAACAAACCCTAACCATTGCTTACGCATATTTTGTTTTGTTTTTTTTTCAATCCATTGTAGCCACACCTCATTCATTGTACTCACAGAGTAGCACAAAATGAATTCCAGCAACATCCATAAAATGCAGAATCTCCCCAGGCTGCATTAAAACATCAGAAGCTCAGAGTGACCCTGAGGAAATGCATCATGATGCCCAGCGGTCATATTTGTTTACATCAGCAGCCAATAGCCTGAATGTGCGCCAACTCACCACAAAGCCCAGGGCCACCAGTGGCTCTCCTTCATTCAGGTGATAAAGGAAGGAGCCACCATATGTGTTCCTGTTGAGCGGCCAGCCCACTGAGTGCTCCACTCTGCCCGGCCTCCACTTCTTCTCATCAATCGTCCACACCTAAAAAACAGAGACAGTGAGATGGTTAATAATCAAAGAGAGAGAAGCAAAAGAGAGAGAGAAAGAGGGAGAAGAGTAAGAGCAAGAGAGAGAATTCTTATTTTAATGAAAATCTAATAAAAAAAAAAAAAAAAAAAAAAAAAAAAAAAACCAGAAAAATTAACATTAACACAAGCACAATGCAAACTACTTTCATCAGGTATATTTAGTTTCAAACAAAATAGAAACAGTGCACAGAAAACATTAAGTAGTCCCCCCAGAAACTCTAATGGATTTCCAGCCTGGCTCTTGACCCTAGTCAAGTCAAAAAAAAAAAAAAAAAAAAAAAGTTAACTTCAAAAATGGAAGGTCTTGTCTTGTTAGTTCCACCTCTGAAGACCCAACAGCAAGCCCTTAGGGATCTTAGTGAGTGTGCTGGGAGTTGCAGATAAAGTTTATTTTTACATTAAGACCTAATAAATTCAAATTTAAGTCCATTTTATGACTTTCATAATTTTGACAACCTATCATTATACACAGAGGGTCTGATCCAAACCAAAGGCACTGAGAAATGCACTGCTCCTGGCAGTGTGATCTCATTTGTTAAAATGCAATCAGGATGAATCAAAAAACCTATCACCTCAAGGAAAGGTTGCAATCTAAGTCCAATCACATGCTTGCTTGCTTCCTTTCCAGAAAATACTACACCTCGCCAAACTTAGCTATAGCAATTAGCTCGGTTTCGCTTGGCACACAAGTTCCAACCTCCTAACTGCACTAATGATCAGCATCACACGTCTCAGTGTGCATGCGCATGGGAGCAACTTAGACCAGGTACTGTATCTAATATTGATGTTTTCTGAGCTGTTAGAGCTTAAAATTTAACGACAGTCTAATCAAAAAAAAAAAAAAAAAAGTTGTTCCCCCAAAATTTAGTTTCCTGACCCAGAACTGACTCTTCTCACTGCCAACAAATGACCAATCAACAACATCAAGGGGAAATCAAATTCAGGTCACATTCTGGTTAGCTGGATGAAGGTGGGCCAAGTTGGCTACCTCTTTTAGGCCGATGGCGTAGGTCTGGGGTTCACAGTTCTCCCTGAGGTTGAATTGCTTGTAAAGCTGCTTTGCCAAGTGGCCGTGACAGCCCTCTCCAAACATTGTCACTTTAGCATGGAGCTCCATTCCCCTCTCAAAGACATCCTGAAATATAGGAAGAACGGGGTAAGCGGCAAAATGGAATCAGCTGAATATATTAGTATACAATGTAATATAATAACAATCCAGTTAGATCATTAAAATAGCACTAATGGAAATTCGATGAAATTCAAAGAACTGGAACATGTGCTTGTGCTTTTCTCAGTTTAATCAACTCTTTAGATCCTTGAATGCTATATGCATATAAAATACAGTCCTGTATAAAATTAACTCTATTTTTAATTTCCATGCAGCGAGCAATTAAGAAAATTGTTGGCTCAGTATTTTTCACTCAGTTTCTGAGAATACCTTCGGCGAACCATCCTTGGCGATGCCTACGTCATTAGTTGCGATTCCTTTTACGCTTCCATCTTCATGAAACAAAACCTTAACAAAGGAAACAGATAAGGGGTAAATCGGAAGCTGAGACAGGATTATCAACATAATTACAATTACTGAACAAGTGCATCCTTGCAAAGTGTGATGTTAACTCAACTGAGACATGGCCCACTTTAATTAACGCATAAAAAACTGTTAACATAATTTTATCTACTCTCCCAGCTTGGGGAAACATGGAACACGAATATAGTAACATCTCAGCTGACATGGAAACACTGACCTTGTTCATCATGCTACAATTCCTACAATAAACACTTAACATTTTCCAATTAGCTCTGTTATCCATAGTTGCGTACAATAGATGTATCAGTTGAGCAATTACAATCAACTGATCCTAAAGAGCGCAGCGGTCACAGTCAGCACCCAGAAATACAAAGCATATTGTTTGTGGGAAGCGTGGTAAATGTGTGGCGGTCACATCACATTTGTTTTAGTCTGTGGCTTCAATCAGGAAACTGAACTCCAAGAATACCAAACGAGGTCCTTTAGGGTATATGTTTATTTATAGTCACAGACTGACAAGACAAACGAACATGACTTCCTTTATGAATGATGCAGGCACCTCTTGGACCAAACAGTAACAACATGCATCAACTCACGCATCATCAAGTTTCTTCAAAACCAGACCAGTGCTGCAGCAGCTGAAGCCTTTCGCTTCTGGAATTCTGATGCTAATCTTTTCATTACAGCAACTGCATCGGTGGAATTTCTTAAACACCAGAATAAGTGCCAAAATGTTTCACACCTCCATGTTTACTGAGTTATTGAGTTTTTTTTTCATTTACTTATTAGTCCTGACAGATCTGTTGGGCTGTTTTGAATATGAATAAACTATAAACTCAATTTAAAAAAGACTGACCTTAAATCACACCGGCAATCATTTCAACCACCAGGCTTCTCCAACCTTTTCTTTGTTTTTGTAATTCTCTGATTGAGCATCATAAAACAGCATAGTGTACACTGCTTTGTCTGTGTTGCTGCTGTTTTTCCCAAAACAAACAGCTGGTGACACATCTGTCCTTCCATAAAACATTCAACTGGACTGAACTTCGAGTCTTTAAGTCTAACAGAGAAGGATGCATCATCAGCCCTGACTGCACAATGAACAGCACACACTGAAAATGAATGAAAATGAAAGATCAAGGATAGGCATAATGATCAGATGTTGAGAGGTGAAATATCAAAGAGAAATCATGTTTGTTTTTTTGTTTTTTTTGTTTTTTTTGTTTTCTTTAAGAAAACTTTCTATTCACTATATATATTGACATTATTTGCACTTTAAATCAGAACACCTACTACTAAAATAACTGTTTTCATCTTTAAAAAAAAAAAAAAAAAAAAATTAAATGCTAAAACATGTTGCAAAAAACTGCATCATCCCTCAAAGTTTTGTCAAAATGAGACCATAATGAGAGATATGCTCGATACAAGAGAAAACATACATATGTGATTATATTTGATGATATAAAGTTCATATTTGACTTGCCAAAAGGAAAAAAGGGCAGCATGAGAAGACTTCAAAGGCAGACTTACCTCAGCTGCAGCATAGCCAGGGTACAGCTCTACTCCCAGCTCCTCAGCCTGCTCACCCAGCCAACGCACAAAGTTCCCCAGCCTCACTATGTAGTTTCCGTGGTTATTCATGGGCAAACCTGCAGGCACCAAGGAAAAGTCATATGTCAGGTCAGTGCTTGTGCATTTCCAGTGGCTCCTCTGACTGCGAACTGGAATAATGAGGTGACCAAGTGGTGCCTTCAACTGGAAAACCCTCGTTCACACATTTCAGCAAAGCTCTGCACTGCTGAAGTGTCCTTGACCAAGACAAGCAAAAAGAGAATTTCCCTATTAAGATCAATGATATGGTACGGCCTTCAGGTATCATGATGACTTATTCGTTACTATTATGCCAAGTGTAAACTATTACAAACTTCTGAGAAGATTTTTAATATGTACAAAAACTCTTACCTGAAACGAAAAAAAAAAAGTCATATGTGGTCTACTTTATTATATATCACTTCTCTATTACAAAGAATATCTGAATTCATCTGTTGTCTGGACATGGTTGTTTTGATCTAGTAATCAATCAATCAATAAATAACAGCAGGATGTCTAAATGTAAATACATTCAACAGAATTCTGCAGTCTTCTCACAGTCTTCCCTGCTATAGTGTATTTATTCAGGCCGACCGAATAAACTACCATTCTGTACAGCTCTTGACCCTGCACTGAGATATTTTATGGTATGGTAATACTAGGGTATGCTCACACACACTGGCGCCTGAGTAGGAAAGACAGGAAAAAGTCCCAACTTGTTTGTTTACATCAGGCCTTGTTTACAGACAAGCCCAAAACATTAAGCTGTTGAGTTTCCTTGGTGTGCATGCAGCTCATCAGAGCCAACTGTCAGTTACTGTATATTCCCATACACCTTGTTTGGAGTATGTTTTCCCCTTAACGATAATTATCAAGTTATCTTAAGTATTAACGGTAATAGACGCAGAATTTATAAACACCTGGCCAGAGCAAAAGTGCAGCTCACAAATTAAAGAAACAATTATACCAGTTTTACTTCCACTAAAGAAACCAGTCTCTTCTTACCTGGCAACATTGGGACAGGAATTCTGTATTTTTCTGTTAAAATGCTGAACACGTCTTCGGTTACAGGAGTGTGCAGAGGTGCCTGGGGTAAGAGCACAATGTGTATTGTTATTCTGCAGTGGCAGAGTTTGACTTTATGAGGCTCTGCCTATACACTTAGATTAACATTCACATCCACATGTAGCTAGCTAGGGTGCTTGTCTGAAAACCTGTGAGATTTTTTAATGCCAACACCCTGCACCCTGTACCCCGCAGATATGAATGGATGAACTGTACTGTAACTGTGTCTGAATGAATGTGAAACAGGGCACTGCTGAAAAAAAAGAAAAAGAAAAAAAAAAACTTGAGAGCATGTTTGTTACAAAAGGGTTGTAGTCAGTACATCCCTTGACACATGATTTGTCTTATTATGCCTGCGACCAACTGACTGACTGACAGCGTTGGTAACTGACACCTACCAAAGGAGGGTGATTTTGTGCAACTGCTGGTAAATCTATTCAGTCTGCCAGTCACTTTGTTAAATTAACCAAGTCTGTCCAAAGTGAAAAAATAATCACTAGTTACTACACTAAAGGTTGAAGCCAGAGTGACACTTTTTTTAATGCCTTCCTTTTCATGTATGACATGCCTTTTTGTTCTTCTGTGAGTGCTCCCAGGGTACAATACCAAGCAAAGAAGTTTTAAAACAAATCACTCTGATTTAAAATTTTGTCAGAGAAAAAAAAAAAAAAAAACATATTAAACTGGGCTAGCTCACTGCCCTGTACATTAATTTGGCTTGTTTACCCTGATTAGACTAGATAAGTCTGTCGAACAGGAAGCACAATGTGGCCAAAGAAAATAAATCAAATTTCAATTAGAAGTGGCAACACAACAAGCAACACAAGATACATCACTGTCTGGTTTCTGAACCATCTAGCCAGACCATGTATGGTACTTAGTTTATAACACCAACGTTAAGAAATGATTGCTAGCTTCCCATCCTGCTGACTGAGAGACACTTACCCCTCTTTCCTTCCAATCAGGAAATAGCTCAATGAGGGCACTGGGCTCTAGGCAGGCTCCTGAGAGTGTGTGAGCTCCGATCTGAGAGGCTTTCTCCACCAGACACACTCGCAGCTCCTTCTCCTGTTCATTAGCCAGCTGCTTCAGACGGATGGCTGCTGAAAGACCGGCAGGACCACCACCAACTATGACCACATCCGCCTCATCAGCAAACCTCTCCATCTCAACCCCTGGGAGGAAACCAAAAAATAGCATATATTCAAAAACAAATACTTGACAAACAATAGATATGAATTCTGTGTCCTAAATTAATTAGGCTCTACATTAAGAGGAGATATACAGCTTAGCTTAGTGAGCCAAGCCTGGTTCCAGTCCTATTCCTTGAGGAACTACCCAAAATAACAACTGATAAAGGGCATTTTAATTGGTTAGTAGTATTTACTATTAATTAGTATTTACTGCATAGGAAATTCTCTTTTCTCTCATGGCCCTCTACAAGGATGTTCAAGCACAGGCTCAGCTAGAGATCAATGCTCCTGAAACAAGTAAGGATTCAGTAACTTGTTAAAAAAAAAACACCAACATG